>NC_081566.1:45196553-45421142 GCF_022355385.1 Mustela nigripes
GCAGTCTCAGCTTGCTACTTCTCCGCCATCTTGACTCCTCCCCCCCTTTTCAACATTTTAGCAACTGGAACTTAATGAAAATTCTAGTGATATGTCTCTGCTGTGAAAATAGCCAAAATTTTGTGTTGCCAATAAATAATCAGAATCCTTTTTCTGAAAACCTCAAAGATGATATATTATTGAAGGGATCTAAACCCTATTAGACCTCAAAATATCAAACATTTATAAAATAGAGAATGTAAATTTTATGTAAAATTTCATATGTAAAAGTTTAACCACTTAAAGATTTAACCTAACTTAAACTTCTCAAATAAGACATAATTGTAATATAAAATTATTTCAAAACAATAAGTATAAAGTCATTTCTTAAATTCATATATACAATACTTATATACATATATACAAGAAACCTCATGCACTAAACATGCACTAAAATATTTGGGATGTGTTATATACAATGCATTGTGAACCAAACTCACAAAAATGGAAGAAAATATAGATTAATACCACATTTCACATATAGATTAATACCACATTTCACATATTTGAGGGTGTTAACAATTGTTAAGATGCACCATTATTTTTTTATGCTACTTAGAAAAACCCTTCATTTAAAGTATGATACAATGCAAAGAACTCTGCCCAACTAATGAATCGTTACTATCTAACTGGACTTCCTAATCATCTTGCTTCATTTGCATTTTTAACATGTCATAGGCAACTTTTGTGCATGTACTTCAGTCACAAAACATAACCCAGTTCCATCTACCTCTCTGAGTGTTTTCCTTAGTCACTATAAAGCTGTTGCTGGTTGCTTTTCAAAAAGAAAGGGGTGGGAGGAATCTAGTCATCCTTTTAGGAATGAATGTTTGCTTCTTTCTATCAAATTATGCTTCTCTGCTTGGCTTTTCCTAACTTTTTATGCAACAGCTTTCTATGACAACGCTAAAATAGCCCAATCTTATTGAAGACTTGAGTGGGAATTCAGTTGATTGACAATCACACATATAGTTCAACTAAAGTGAGGTCAGTATGAAGAGCTATGACCATACCCACACATGAGCCTTATGTTTTTTTTTAAATGTAAAATAAAACCAAAGGACACAATATCTGTTTCCTGCTAGGTACATCTCTTTCCCAAATTCTGATATTCTCCAAACACTAAAAATAACACCAACAGCCACACATCTGGAAATATTACCAAAAAACAGAAAGTGACCACTGAAACAACTTCCCACAATACATCAAGCATCAGTATAATTATAAAATGACAGTAAAAAAAAAAAAATGTGGTCTAAAGATAATAGGTACATTAACAGAGTTGACATCACTATTTATAACTTCTCCCTAGGCATGCTTCAAGGTACCCTTTTTAACTTGAGAATTTTTAGACAGTTAAGTGAACCCAGGCTATGACTGAGTAGCATACAAGCATCACAACGAGAACAGCTGTAAAAGCTCGGTGAAATAAAAACATGCTGACATTTGAAAGTCTTAGAAAGCATCCAAGACAGCTGACATTTAAGGGTCAATGTACCACAAAAGAAATGCAGTGAGAAGAGCCCGATATTCTCTGCTGCCTTTTCCTTGAGACACTTTCTGTTTCTTAATTGGTATTCAGTTTGGAGGTCAAGAAAAAGAAGATCAGAACTACAGCAGTCTCATGTAGCTGGCCAAGCACTGGAGATCAGGGATATGAAGGTGCCCTGGACTTCAGAGGTCAAGACGCCAAAGGAAATGCAGCCTCTGCAAGGTGAGTTTGATATGGCGTCTTAACTTTCTCCTTAAGCTTTTGTCATTTTCTCATCTTTGTTGGTCAAGAATATAATAAAGGAAGCAAAGTATGATAGGTAAGAAAATGAAAAGATAAACAATAGCTGTGCTCTTGAATAGGCTGGGGCAGATTGCAGCGGTCCGACCATCATTACCGTGAAAACAAGAGAGATTTTCACAATGGCAGTGTGAGGTGCTCAACAAACCCTCTCTCCAGGGAAATGAACATTTATGGACAAAAATACACATATATAAGATTGAAGTCTCTGGAAATTGTCTTAAAAGCATATAGCAAATAGAAAAACATATTTACAGAAACTGACTAAATGTCAGCAACAACAGTGAGAACCACACATGTTTTTTCCTTAGGTCCCATCCCCAGCTTAGAATGATATCCTCCAGGAGGATGCAGCTAAGAACACAGAACTTCCACCAAGCCACTAGCTCCCATTCGAAGGTTACATGTTTGTTCTAGGGGGTCTAGGCCCCCGTATCTTTACTCACAACTGCAGTTCTAGGTTGCAGAAACAATTTCAGGCAGCATAGTCAAGAGGACAACTACATACTGTCTCCCAGAGATACACTTTAGATTCAAAGTTACAAATAGATTGAAGTAAAAGTATTGAACCATGCACACAGGAATCATGCAGGCAGAAACCATAAGAACTGAAATGGCTGTACTAATATTAAACAGGATAGACATAAAAGATTATTCGCATAGACATATTTTATAATAATTAAAGTGTCAATCAATCAAGATGAAAAACAAGTATAAACATATACTAACCTAATAATAGTGTCCTAAAGCTCATGAAGCAAAACTGATAGAATTGAAAGGAGAAATAGACAATTTAGTTATAAGATTTGGGGACTTAAATACCTATAGTCCATAATAAATAGTGCTACCAGGCATTTCAACAACGTACAGAAAACTTGAAAACACTCTAAACTAAGTAGATCCAACATATGTCTCTAGAACATTCCATACAACCATCGCAAGTTCACATTCTTCTCTTGCACATATGGAATACACTCTAAGATCACATGCAAGACCACAAGATAAGTCACAATATATTCAGAAGAGACGAAATAAAATAAAGTATATTCTGCAAACAATAGAATGAAATTAGAAATAAATAATGGGGGGATGGTGGAAAAATGGCAACAAGAAACCAGCTTTCATTTCCCCATAAAGAAGCAATGGTTAGGCAAGCTATCCATGAACAAAAACAGCTCTGAGACCTCTAGACCACTGAGGAGGTTTTAGCAACACAGTTAAACAAAAAATAGACCGTTTTCCAAAGAAGACCTACAAATGGACAACAGGTACATATAAGAAGGTGTTTGACATCACTATTTATCAGGGAAATGCAAATCGAAATCATGGAGCGATATCATCTCACGCATGTTAGAATGGCTGTCATCAAGAAGACAAGGGCCAACAAGTATTGGTGAGGGTGTGGACAAAAGGGAACCCTTGTGCACTACTGATGAGCTAGCACTACTGATGAGGTAACCACTATAGAAAACAGTATGCAGTTTTCTCAAAAAACTGAAAATAGATCTATCCGATGTTCAGTAATCCCACTTCCAGGGATATATCCAAAGGAATTGAAAGCATGACCTTGAAGAGGTATATCTGCATCCCCATGTTCCCTGCTGTGCTAGTCATACTAGTCAAGGCATGGAAACAAGGTAAGTGTCCATCAGTGGATGAATAGATAAAAAAATAGATGTATAATGGAATATTATTCAGCAATAGAAAGAAGGAAATCCTGGCATTTGTGACAATTTAGATGAACCTTACGGGCATTATAATAAAAGAAAAAAGTCAGATAGGAGAAAGACAAATACTATATAATAACACTGGGGTATGGATTCAAAAGAGCTAAACTCAGAGAAACAGAGAGTAGAATGATGGTTACCAGGAGCTGGAATTGGGGGAAATGGACAGACACTGGTCAAAGGGATTAAACTTCAAGTCAAAGAGATTAGCAAGTTCTGGGGATCTAATATTACAACATGGTTATTATAGCTAATAATAAGGTTTTATATCCTTGAATGTTTGCAAGGGAGAAGATTGTAAATGTTCTCACCATAAAAAGAAACAGGAATTTTGTGACAAAATGGAGGTATTAGTTAATACTACGGTGGTAATCATTTTGCATTAGATGTATCAAATCATCAGACAGCATATCTTAAATTTACACAATGTTATATGTCAATTATATCTCAATAAAGCTGAAAAATTTTTCAACAAAACAGTTATAGAGGAATTTGGAAAATTCAAATATAAGTAGAAACTAAATAATACATCTATATATAACTGATGGGTCAAAAAGTTTAAAAATATGGTAAATGTGCAAGTCTCCTTTTTCCTCTTGAATGTTTTCAGTTATGTTTGATGGCTAAAGAAAAAAAAATAGAATACTGTCAGATTTTCTCCATGTATATAAAGGCAATATTTTAAACAATTATGAAGTGCAAATATGTCATTCTTAGGGCTATAATCCAATATTAAAATTTTTTATTTTGTTCAAATTATTCTGACTTTCACCACTGGGAGGTTTCCAAATTGACTTCCCTCGTCTTTTTAATGTGCTCCATCCATTTTTCTCTTTTACAAAACTCCCTGTGTTCTATAAGATGCTCCATGTTTATCTTCTATTTCCTAGGTTCGAGTCCTAGAATCTGCTATTTCTTCAAGTAGCCCTGATTCCTTTCCTTGGAGATTGTTAATTAAAACAAAGATTTGAGCATAACGTGGATTCATTTTTAGTGAGGTTTTGCTGCTTTTAAACCTTGTCAATGAACAGAGCTGGGAAATAGCGATGTTAACTCATGAATAAACACATAGCTATTTATTTTTATATCAAGCAATCAACATAGCCATTAAAGCAATTTAATTATATGTATTGAATATATTTAGAGTAATTATAAACTGTGTGTGAGTTTTCTGAAAATCTTCATTTCATTGGCAAGATCATCTAGTAACATTTATTTACCTTTGTTATAAAGAACTATTGGTATTTCTTATAGCTGAAAATGAATTCTTTCAACATTTGTCTATCTATTTATGTCTTTTTCTGAAGGATATTTTCAAGAATTCTAGACTGATAGTTCTTACTTTCTCTTCTAGTACTTTAAATATGTTTCCCTTTGCTGCCTTCTTTTTTTTTTTATTGTGTTATGTTAGTCACCATACATCATTAGTTTTTGATGTAGTGTTCCATGATTCATTGTTTACATATAACAACCACTGCTCCATGCAATATGTGCCCTCCGTAATTTTAATTGATCTCCATTATTTTTGGTGAGAACTCTGACACCATTCTTATTGGTTTTCTGTATGTAATTCATCTATTTTTACTAGTTGCTTTAACATTTTTTTCTGTCATATTGCTTTTCAACAGTTTGATAAGGATGCACTTAGGGGTGTGTGTGTGTGTGTGTGTATGTGTGTGTGTGAGAGAGAGAGAGAGAATTTCTATTCTTGTGTTTTTCTAAACTACTGAGATTAATGGGTTTATGCTTTTAACTTGAGGAAATTGTTGGACATTATCTCTTCACTATTTTTTTCTGTCCCATTTTCTTTCTCTTCTCATCAGGTACTCCAATTACATATATATTAGAATATTTTACTTCTTTTACTTCACCTCAATACCTTGGATTTTTTTTTACATTTATTTTTCTACCATTTTCTGTTTCTGTTTCAGTTGGAATAATTTCTATTGATTGCTTATGCTTCTTCTTCCTTCTATTTTGTTCAGCCCACTGATAAACCCACCAAAGTATTACTCATCTCCAATAATGTTTTCATTATGAGCATTATAATTGGCTTATTCTGTTCTATATTATTTATGGACTTGTTTATTTGTACACATTTGTTGTTCCCCTTTCAAATTTCAAACTGTGTTCCATTTCTGAATTGGGTTCCATTGACTTTTTCCTCTCTTGATACTGTGTCACATTTTCATTAATTTCTTTTAAAGATTTTATTCACTTAATTTATTCATTTAAAGATTTTATTCACTTGTTTGACAGAGAGAGAGAGAGAAAGCACAAGTAGGGGGAGTGGCAGGCAGAGAGGGAAGGAGAAACAGGCTTCCCGCAGAGCAGGGGGAGCCCGATGTGGGACTTGAACCCAGGACCCTGGGATCATGACCTGAGCCAAAGGCAGTTGCTTAAACAACTGAGCCATCCAGTGGCCCCCATTATTTTTTAAGTAAATTCTCTAATATTTGTCTTGAATGTAAGGTTTCATAGTAAAGGAAGAACGAACACTAAAGTAAATAGTACTAATACATTATTTTCTTAAGATTATTTATTTTAGAGAAAGAGAGAGTGCACATGTGAAAGCAGGGAGGGGCAGAGGGAGAGAATCTTCAACTGACTCCCGGCTAAGCATGGAGCTCAGCATGGGGCTCGATATCAGGACCTATAAGATCATGACCTGAGCTGAAACCAAGAGTCAGACACTTAATAACTGAGCCACAAGGTGCCCCAATACCAATATATTATTTATAACAATAATATGATCCCCAGAAAAGATCACTGGCTATCTGTCAGGCCATCAACATGTGTCATAAAGTCAATTTGGCCTGGAGCTAAGTTGGGTCTGGGCTTTGCAGTTTGGGAACAGAAGCTTCCCTCAAGTGATTTAAACTGCAGATCTTCTTCCCTACGCTCAGACAGCAGCAGGCCCCTGTACCTGCAACTCAAAGGTCCTTTTCAGGCCATCTGCACACACCAGTATATGGTGCCACAGCTTGGTTCTCAATGTAAGGTGGTTGCCTATGAGGTTTCTTTCTTTGCTCTTCTCTACCTGTCGACCTTAGCAGACCCTTTGTGCTTAATCTTTAGTGGGTAAAAAAAAAAATTTTTTCAACTTCCTTAACCATCTTTCATCTGCAGATGGCTTAGACTGATCATGGGTTTCTCTCACTTGCCTAATACCAGATTTTTGCAAAATTCTTCAGCACGCACCCATGGAGGACTCTCAGCTTTCCTCCACAGCCCCTCCCAAATGGGGACAGCTGTTGCCTCCTACTCAGTGTGAAGATGGAAGTGCCTGGAGACTGTCTCTGGGTTCTTCTGTTCCACCCTCAAACTTCAGCACTTATTCCTCAGAGGAGGTCTCTCTCCACCTCCTGCTTTTCTGCCAATCACGGCAGGAGCGCTCTGGGGAATCTGTGTTAAAAAGTGGAAATTGCATGGAGATTCCTGTTGCGTCTGGGCCTCCCAGGGATTCTAAACTATCATGCCAGACCACCCTCAGGTTTTACAAATTTGATCAATTTCATCAGTGTTCTTTCTTGCGTCTGTGGCAGTACGTTTTGCTTCCTGCTGCTTTGCCAAGAATGAAAGCTGCTGTGGGTTCCTCCTTCCCCAAAATAGACTTGTCACTTTTTGGATTGTAGTTAATTTGACTCTTTGCCCACTAAGCTCTCAGATGTTATGTTCATGTTGTTAGGATGCAAGAGAGTTGTCTTGTGACTCTATCCTAAAACAAAAGCAGAAGTTTTGTTTTTGAAGGTCAATAATTACAGTATCTCAAAACTACATACTTTAAAACTATTCTAATTATGAAAAGCTTCAGATGTCAAATTCAAAATGACATACACATTTGGAAATGCATTTTACTTGAAATTTTCCCTACAGTGTACCTGGACAATGATGCTCGGTGACCACAATCCTAAGGCATTTCCTGATAACTGCTATGTCCAATGATAAAAGAAAATGAGTGATTACAAACCCTAATACAGGCATAATATCAAGACAGCTAGACTTCAAGAATAGAAATTCTGGTCTCTTCTATCTCCCCCCCAAAAACGCAAGCCATTTGGAAAACTAACGGAGCACACAAAGTATGGTGGGAAAAAAGGAGTCCATAATATTAACTATAATCAGTTGTGTAAATGAGGACTGTAGCAATAGTTATCTCCACTCCCACCTTCCCTCTCCATGCACAGCACATATAAAGAGGTTGGTGCTAGAGGTTGTTTGATGGACTTTAAATTATAGTAATGTAATCACCCCAAGATGGATAAGGCAACTAAAAGGATACTCAGATGTCTCTTGAGGAAATGTCTAACGCATGGTGTATGTGCATGTATGCACATGCCAGGAATAAGTGTGATACATTAGGTGGGAATAATTGTTCTTTCTCTTATTATTATGGGAAATTTTATGGTTAGGAGGTACACCGTATAGATCTTCAGTAGCAAACCAGTATGAGGTATGGGCTTATTAATTCTCAGTATCTATTCTCATGCTCTCCTAGGGTGCTCTCCGGAAGAGTAGAGACTGAATGTTCATAATTACTTCTTTTCTACTCCTTGTGGTTGCATCTGGGCAGCAGTTACATTCTAGAGTAAGAAACATTTGTTTGATATCCTAAAAGATGTTTAAGATGAAATGGAGCCATCTTCTGCTGATTGTTTCTTTTGGCAACAAGCCGGCATTTTAGTGGCCACCTACTAGTCCATTTCCAAATAGCTCCTGAGACTATGATCCTTGGCTCATAACAATGACCTTTTGGGTTTTTTGTTTGTTTGTTTTGTTTTGTTTTTTCATTAAAAAAAATTAATTCCATTTTCTTTTCCATTTAAGAATCTTTTTAAGACTTTGACACTGTTAGCATTGTATACCTGGGTTCGGACAAAAGTATGATATATCTGTCATTAGAGCCATCATTTTAGGATACAGGCTATTTCCACTGTCCGAAAAATCTTCTGTGATTTGCTAATTCATCTCCCCCACTCCCACCCATAGCAGGCACTAATCTTTTTATTGTCTCCATAGTTCTGTGACTATTTCTTCCTGAATTCATTAATTCCAGTGATGAATCTTGATTGTCACTCCATCTGTTGATTTGTAAGACTTCATACTGCCTTCATTGATGATCTTTCTGCTTTTTGTACCTAGAATATTTCTGTTTACTATCACTTTTTTATACTTACACAAAGGAAAAGCTCATATAAATAGAGTAAACAACCTATGAATTTTAAGTATAAAACTCTTGAACCCACAAATTCATCAGGTTTCTTCCAATCTAAACTTTGATGTGCTTTGAAAAAAAAAATACAAGGGATACAGTGATAGAAACCTGAATGGCTATTCATTTCATGATTACACGTATGGTTCTCCATATAAGCACAAATGGTTTCCTTTGGAAAGAACTGCTTTTGCAAATACGAGACTCAGTCAAAAATTCATGTATGCTACATTCAGATACAAGAAAGTATAGCAATAAAAATATAATTTAAAAGATATAATTTCTCTCATACAGCATTTCCATGTTTCCTATGGCAAAATACTATAATTATAAACCTTATCTGCCTTATTAATATTACATGTGAGGTGCCTTCAGGAAACATTTTACATAATCTGAAAATCATCCTATTTCAATATGCCAATGTTCCCTCTCAGCTCTTGCAATTACAATGCTGGGAATCTAGCCCAAGAAAATAATCCTGAATATAAGAACAGCTTCATGCATCCCAATATTCTACCATTTCACTTATATTAATAAAAATGGAATTTATCCCTTAATACTAAAAAACAAGTTTTTGATTAGGGAAGACATAGGATGACGACTCTAAATTAGGGAATCATTATCTTCAAATTAATATTCTGGATTAATAAAAGATTCTTATTCTTTATTGAATGAATATAAGGAGCATGACAAATTACATAAAACAGAGCTCACATGGAAAAGTGGGGGAAAGCATGATTTAAAAATTATAGTGTATTCAGTTTTTCTGATGTGACACTGACTAAATTGTGTTTTAAGGAAAAGAGTTTTTAATTTTATTTTTTGAAACGATCATATTATTAGCATCTAAATGTCATGAGAAAAGATATAAAAATTGATATTTCAGCAAATGTGGTTCCTGCTGTCATCAAGCTCATGTGTAGTTGGGAGAATAGACATTACTCAGACCTCCCTACAATTAACATAACTTTGATAAGCAGTTTGAGAAGTTGATAGGTGCTGGAATACAAATTGAGTTTTATATACACACAAATACCAGAGAATGTTTCAGGGAAAAAAGGTCTAAAGGCGTATTAAATGGATACTTGAAAAAGTATAGAAGCACACTGTATCACTCTCTTTAACCACTATTCCATTCTGCATCATATTTTTATTTCTTAAATACAGCCATAATCTGCCAAGTGTAAAATTCTTGATAGTAATGGACATTGATTTCATCTTTGTATTGTCCATACAGTGTGGTACAGGTCTTGTATTTGGTCTTCTATAATACAGTTTGATTCAATAAGTTAATTAGCCTTTGCCAGCAATATTCTAAATAGGGTACAAATTCTGCAAAGGCAGGTATAATATGTTTTACCTTCTTGTGTTCTCCCTTGGACAAAAATGGCTTTCTACGTGACACAAAATTTAGCTAAAACTCAGTATTTAGACATTACAATGGAGATAGTAATAGTAGTTAAGGGCATAGATTCCATGATCACATTACCAGGGGACTTGAATACTAATTTTAACACTGAACTTATTCTTTTTTTTTAATTAATTAATTTATTTATTTTTTAAAAAGATTTTATTTATTTATTTGACAGAGAGAGATCACAAGTAGACAGAGAGGCAGGCAGAGAGAGAGGGAGGGAAGCAGGCTCCCTGCTGAGCAGAGAGCCCGATGCGGGCCTCGATCCCAGGATCCTGAGATCATGACCCAAGCCGAAGGCAGTGGCTTAACCCACTGAGCCACCCAGGCACCCAACACTGAACTTATTCTTTAATGTGTTAAGGAATTCAGAATAAAAGAAATCGGGGGTTCTTACAGAAATTGTATATATAATTGTAATATAATTCCTGGGATAAGGAAAATACTCGATGAGCCTGGGACATTCAGTAGTGTGCCACAAAATAAGAAAATGCTTTAAAAATTTAAAAAAAAAAAAAAAGAGAAGGATCATGAATATAGGAACTAATCTGAAAGAGCCCTCAGTGATCAAAGCTAGAAGAAGGTGAGCAACAAAACACAATACCAAATCATTTGCTTATAAACCAAAGAAAATAATATATAACTATGATGGAATTTGGGCTTTCTTGATCTTGGTTGCCTAGAATAGATTACATTGCATAGCAAAAATAGCTTTGCAAATATAATTAAAGTTATGAGACTTAAAATAAGGAGATTATCCTCAATTCTCCAGATAAGCCCAATCTAGTCACATAAGACCCTAAAAGCAGAGATTTCTCTCCAGCTGGGCTTAGTCAGAAAGATGCACGAGAGGAGGTGGCAAAGGAGAGATTCAAAGCATGAGAAGGTCTATAACACCATTGCTGGCTTAGAAATAGACTGAATCAAGGAATGCAAGGGACCTCCAAAAACTGAGTATGATGCTTGACTGACATCCAGTAAGTAAACTTCAGCTCTACAATCACAGGCAACTGAGTCCTGCCAACAACGTCAACTTGGAAGTGATCCTAGAAAGGAATCCAGCCCTGAATACACCTTATTTTCTGTTCTGTGAGTCTGAAAGCAAAGGAACTAACTGAACTGCACTATGGCCCAGACTCCTGATGCATAGAAACTATGAGATTATAAATGAATGCTGTTTTAGCTGCCAAGTTTGTGCAATATTTTTTTTTTAGGTTTCAGTAGAAAATGAATAAATAACAATGTAGCCATCTAATTTAAATAAAGGGATAAAGAACAAATCTTGAACAATTCCAAACAACAAATATACAGGGAATGTCAGGAACAGAAAATTACCGTTAGAGGATGCCTGGGAGGGCTTTGTCGGTCTTCTGCTCAGGTCATTCATGACCCTGGGGTCCTGGGATCCAGCCCACAATGGGCTCCCTGATCAGTGGGAAGTCTGCTTTTCCCTCTCCCTCTCCTCCCCCTCCTCTGGCTTGTGCTGGCTCTCTTTCTCTCTCTCTCAAATAAATAAATAAAATCTTTAAAAAAAAAAAAAAGAATAAAGAAAATCACCATTAGAATAACACAATAGTAGTTCCTGTAGGTAAGAGCAATGATGAATAATAAAATTTGTGAAGAAATATTTTAGGAGGAACATATTTGCTTAGTTGCAAAGTAACTCTCCCCAAAGATATATTAATTTCCGAGACGATTTTAACATATGTCCATATAATACTTCATAATCCTCTCACCTGGATTATCGCCCCTCCACTTGAGTTATTGGTACTTAAATATTATATTTCCAGTTTTGTATATTTACAAATAATATGTGATAAAATGCAATTAAATGAACAGAACAATAGCTCTTCAGAGGCTGGACCGAACATCAAAGAAAGTCCCAGAAAATAGAAACACATATATAAAACTCAATGAGGTGTAATCTTACTTTCATTTGGTAAAGTTTGGGCCAGCAATTACTCCTGGATTTTGGAATAATTGAATCACAAAGTAAATTAATCAAAAATGGTACCAAAGGCATCTGAAATCACATGACCAGCAGTTGCTGATGTAAACCATTGATAAGTTATCACACAGCTTGATTTATGCTAAATGCATATGGCAGAGATTTGATAAAAAAGAAACAAGTAAGTGTGCACAACTGGTTATAATTTTGAAATAAATAATATCAGCAACATACAACAGAACTAAAAATATTCAAATAAATAAATCATAGGTTCAGATGCCTATTTCTTCTTGGCTCTGGCAGTTTTACCTCCATTTAAGGACTCAGATTAGAACTTGCAGTGGGATTAATCTGTCAGGTGATATTCCAAGATTTTCAACCATGGGCCTTGAACATAATGAGGATGTGAAGAAAGAATATTGCATGATAGGGAGTGAAACAAATCTGTTAATCCCAAGAAAACAATAAAGAAGGGGACAGGAAAACAATATAAAGGAATTAGTTTCAGCCATTAAAACTGGCTGATTTAATCATTATATTGAAGGGAATGAAAGGTAGTCATTCTGAATCAGTCTTCTATAAAATGTTGCAAAGGTTAAATGAAATAATATGGAAGACATGGCTAAGGAAACTTCTTTTTTCTTTTTCTCTCTCTCTCTTTTTTTAAGTGGAAACTTATTTCTGTGTTGGCTGAAAGAGGTCTCAAATACAAGATAGTCTTATTAATAAGATGTCCTTCTTAATAATTGATTGAACTGAGAGCTTACTGTATTATTCAGAAACTCAAATCCCAGTTCTGTGGAGGAGCAAATTCTCAAGAGCGTATTGGGGATTTGGGTTGGCAACTTGGTAGATTCATCACCACTTAACAACTTCTGTAACTCAACTGGAGGCAGAGGCCACTTCCTAATTGCAAAACAAGTACCTCAGAGGAGAGCTAAAATAAAAAATACTTATTCAAGGCCCTGATTCATACAGTGTATGATAGTAAACTTGCAGTCATGGTGGAGATAGACTAAGAAATCACTGAAGAAAAGGCTCAAGAAAGTCTTAAATATTCAAATTGCCTCCTCTACTGACTGTGCTATAGTCACTGTTTGTTAAATGAGGACATCAGAGTTGATTTACCTTAATCCATTCATTTATAAAGTTTAACAGCTAAATGCCTGAGACAAGATAATAGTACAAAGGCAAAGGCATATTTACCATATAAATACACACACTGATATTAAATTTTAGAGCAATCAAAATTTCTAGTTTTAAAAATACCATGCTGTACAGAAAATTATGGTAAATAATTTATTTTATTAATAAAGATTTGAAGAGCTGAGAAAAACTCTTTTTTACCAGCAACCATGCTATTTGTATTAAGTAGTTTCAAAGGTATAGGTGTTTGATAAAGTTTTAAGTTCCATTTAATTTTTTTAATTATTTAAATTCAATTTAATTAACATATACTGTAAAATTAGTTTCAAGGGGGAGAATTTAGTGCTACATCATTT
The DNA here is from genome assembly GCF_022355385.1 of Mustela nigripes. Classification (NCBI taxonomy): domain Eukaryota; kingdom Metazoa; phylum Chordata; class Mammalia; order Carnivora; family Mustelidae; genus Mustela; species Mustela nigripes. The sequence continues at coordinate 45,210,188 of NC_081566.1, forward strand.
GCATATAACACCCAGTGCTCATTACCTCAAGTGCCCTCCTTAAGACTGGCCAGCTGTTTACCCCTCCCCCAACGCACCACCTCTCCAGCAACCCTCTGTGTGTTGTACTTGAGAATCATAAAGATGAAAAGCACAAAATATTCCATTTATATTTCATTATGTTAGAGTGAACTTCCTCCTTTATTTGAGAAGTTTGAGTTATATATTAGTATAAACATTGTTCTAAGAAAGTCTTATACTTTCTAACTTTTAAAAACTAAAGAATAATTCTAAACCAGAATTCTTACATTTATCTCCCTGGTTACTCGAACTAACTGACTCCCAGGTTAAAAAGCCATAATAAAAATACATTATATTATATAAAAATAAATAATTATTATGTTAGCTAACTGCGAGAACTTTTGGTTGAATATATTTTTAGCATTTAGAATTTACATCTTTTGGGTTCTATGCATGATTTGTTTGGTTAATTGATTTTTTGTACATTCTTCCAGATTTATGTTTATTTATCTATTCATGTAATGCAAATGATGGACAACTCATGAAAAGAACATTTAGATTTTGCCTAGTTGCCTTGAATAAAAATAAGTTCAGGATAGAAGATTAAACCTTTGAGACATAAACTATATTTCTCATCAGAAAACTTAATCCCTTACCACATTGTAGAGGTTAAAAAGTTAGCTTTAATAATGCACAAGTGAATTGGAAATTTATATTTTCATTGACTCAACATTATAAAAAACCACCAAGTCTCAACATAGAATGCTGGATTCATGATATATTCCTCAAGTTGAATAAAAAGGGAGAGTAGAATATTAAAAATACAGTGATTTATGAATAGCCAAGATAATTTTTCACATAATTTTTTCCAAAAAACAGTGTAGATGTAAAATGTTTATACCAAAAATTAAGATTTTTAAAGTTACTTAAATAGCATTTTGTATTCAAAATTTAAATGGAAGTATGTGGAAAACTTTAAAAAAATTCTGGGTATAAGGACAGGTCAAAACATTAGATACATTCTGCATTTTAAAATTCCATCAAATTTAATAGCAAAATATAACTTTAAGAGCAATATAATTAATCTCTCTCATGTTAACAACAGAAAAGAGTAACTAAAAGAATGCTTAAAATATGTGCTAGATTTCTTGAGTTATAATGTCATTATAAAAATAGTAGGTGTTAAGGAGTTATAAAGATTATATTTCATCTCTGATTAATATTCAATTAATAAGTAATATTAGATAATATACCATGAACTACAATGTGAATATACCATATATCTCCATATTTACATACTTACATATTCATAAGTATATTGCTATTTATGATAGAATATACTATAATTATATACATTAAATATTTTATATTAATTCAGTAATATATGGATGATATAGTATCTTATTGTATGTTAAAATATTATAAAATGAGTATTTGTTGATTCCCTATATTTTGTGAAATATAAAATTTATCATCATTACGTTTTTTAAAAAATTCTAAAATTCAGTGAGATACAGATTATTTTTAGCTCCATCTTACATTTGTGAAAATTAGAACTGAAATTCCTTTGGCCAGAAAGTACATAATCTAAGCAAGTATATTATAGTATGAGAACTTAACAAAATCACACATCTCTGACTCTTATTTACCTTCTTTGTATAAAGAGTATAAACTCTTTGTATAAAGAGTTGAGATAAAACAATGTACTTTATTTTGAGCAAAGAACGAGATGTTATATCAAGCCATTTTTATATTGTAGACAGATACCAATTATGCAGAACACTTCATACAGTATCTAACATGGGCTAAGCACTCAACAGGATAGACACATTTGCTATTGCTACTTTATCACCATCATTATTATTAGGCTGCTGTTAACCACTTTTCTGGATATTATTCTGTTATCCTAATGCGCTATCATATTAAAAATATATAAACATATTTGTATTTAGTCATGTAATATATTTCATATAATATTATTTGTTTTAAAATTTATAAACTATGGTGGGAACAAACCTTTAGATGTTAAAATATTTGAGTAAATGTCCACAGATCACCCTGCAGCTTCTGATACCTCTTGCCTAGGTTAAATTTGCCTGACTGTAGTTATTATTGTTTTTTTCAGGGACTTAACCAACTAAAATAGATGAGGCTTATCATTCTAAAACCTACTGTCTTTATGAAAAAGTTTTTTTCTCTGCTGGTTTCTGATCTAATATAAATTTTCCATTGTTATGGAATGATCTATAATGATCTATAATATTCTTTTGTATGATTAACTACATAGGAACATTTAATTAAATTTTTGTAAGTTTAACATACATTCTGATTTCATGATATATCAATTATACACACATCACAAGCATGTTGATATTTTGATCTGTCTCCTTCCCATATATTGTTAATAAGCCTGAAAAATTGAGTTGTCAATGTTTGTTAAGAAAAATCTAGGATTAATAACATTGGCAAGTGAAAGAAAATTTTGGAAAGGAAAGTGCTTTGTTTCAAAAACACGTTTTAATTTTTTAAATCTCTTCAAAATTGATAATACTTAAATCCATCACTATTTCTAACAGGATTATTATCATAGCCTTTTAATTAAGTGATTCCCTTGCTTCCACTGTAGAACACAGTAGTCCAACCTGCATACCAATTTCAGGAGAACATTGTAGGAAGGAAATCTAGCAGAAATAATCATAAAGAATGTACAAAGAATTTACATAAAGAAGTATTAATTGGATATTGAAGTACATTTAAGGAAGTTTAATAAGTGGAGAGGCCAACAGTGTTATGGATGAGAAGGGAACTGTGCGAAGATGTCAGTTCTGTTGTAGTTAGCTTATAGAGTCTGTGAATCTCATCAAAATCACAGTGTCTTTTGTAGAACACGACAATTTATTTATAAAATATATTTGTTAAAACCCAAAGATACACAAAACACTGAAAAATAAAACATGATTGTGGACAATTCTGTTACGTACCATTTTTTTTTTTTTTAACAAGCCTATGGCAATAAAGACATGTTTTTAGTAAGGGAGTAGGGATACAGAGGAATGAAACTGAATATGGTGCTCACATATATGTGAGCTTTCATATATGAAAGAGCTAAAACTATAAATACGAAAAAAGTGATTATTCAACAAATGTTGGAGAAAAAAACTAACAATAATAATAAAAAAAATTATGTACACGGTAAAAAATTAACCGTTACCACACACTATACACAAAGCAAACTGAATAATATTTAATGTGAGTCTGGCACCTGAAACAGGAGGAGAAAATGTCATGCAATATTAAGTAGAGGTGGATGAGAAGAATTTCTTAAACAGGGGCGCCTGGGTGGCTCAGTGGGTTAAAGCCTCTGCCTTTGGCTCAGGTCATGATCCCAGGGTCTTGGGATCAAGTCCCACATCGGGCTCTCTGCTCAGCAGGGACCCTGCTTCCCTTCCTCTCTCTCTACCTGCCTCTCTGCCTACTTGTGATCTCTGTCTGTCTTAAACAAGCAAACAAAAATTAAAGAAAAAACTTAATATGATCATTGCTTCTACTCGCCATGGTAGATTTTTTCCAATTGTCTTATTTATTTAAGTATAGAAAATATAAATGAATATTAAAATGATACATTTAGAACAGAAAAAAAATCAATAAAAGCAGAGTACATTTTTAAAGGTCATAAAGGAAAATGCTAATACATTTAACTACATGTAAAATTTTCCCCTCTTGAACTTGTGTGGAACCTATGAATACGATGGAATTGTCATTCCCTGCATTTAGTTATAGCATATGGCAAAGGTGATAGAGAAATCTCTTTCAAGATTAGGATACGTTTTATAACATTGACCTGTAGCCGGCTGGAGGGGATCTCCTGTTGTCTTTGGAATAAGCTGGAACCTTGTGAAAAGGGCCACAATGGTAAGACCATGAGTCCTTGGCTAGGACCTGAGCAGAGCCACTAGGAACTGAGAACACCTCCCAAGCAATAACCAGTAAAAAAAAAAAAAAAAAAAAACGGGGATCTCAGAACTACAACCACAAAATATTAATTTTGTGAACAACCTGAATAATCTATACTAATCTATTTATATATCTATAATAATATCTATAATAATCTATTTATCTCCAGATGCGAGTACAGTTTTGCCAGCACTTTGATTTCAGCACATGAGGCCACGAGCAGAGAATCCATCTAAGCCATGTCCAGGTTTCTGTCTTGCAGAAACTGATATAATAAATGGGTATTGTTTTATGCCATTAATTAACAAATACCCAAAAGGTAGGGGTAGCTTTTAGTACGGGAAAAGCCATCAAAAAAGACCGTTTTTCTTCAGCATCCATTTTACCCATGCTAAGCATCCAATACAATACTTACAAGCCCCCTTGTAATTATTTATCTGCCTGCTATATTACATACAAAAACAGCATTTTATTCAGGAACTTTACATTTTATTCAGTAACAGCATTTTATACAGTATCTTTAATATATTAAGTTAGCACATTTCATGACATATCGTATATGCTTAACATACATATATACAACATTGTATATCTTATGAAAATGCTGAAAATGAGTAAATATAAATAAAGAAGCATGAATTATGAATATGTATTTAAGAAGACTTAGGAGGGAGTAAATGAACAGACTGAAGACTACATGTAAATAAATATGTACATATGTACATAATTTATGGTGATTATATAAATATATTAAAAGTCATTTCTTCACTGTCAGTTTTAAAGTAGAGACTATTTGTAGGTCTTTTATCTTTGGGGGTTATGACCTGGGAAAAGACTTAATTGTCAGCAGGATGATAATTTTAAAATATTTATTTAGACCAACAAAATAACCATTCTAGAGTACCCTTATTTGTGAAAAAGTAAAACAGATATTCTTTGTTCATTCAACTGGTCAGAGTAAAGTGAAATCTAATTGAATCCAAAGAATCAGATTCCCTGTGACAAAATATTCTGAAAGTTCATTAGCTAATTGAACATTTTTATCTGTGTCATTATTCCAGAAACTATACTCTGTGCACAGATAAATCTGGGCTGGTAGTCCTGAGTTCTAAGGAGTAACACCACGTGTATTTTTTTTTTAAGATTTTATTTATTTATTTGACAGACAGATATCACAAATAGGCAGGCAGGCAGAGAGAGAGGAGGAAGCAGGTTCCCTGCTGAGCAGAGAGCCCGATGTGGGGCTCGATCCCACGACCTGGGATCATGACCCTAGTCGAAGGCAGAGGCTTTAGCCCACTGAGCCACCCAGGTGCCCCAACACCACGTGTATTAATGAATCATTGGTTATGGATATATTTAAAAAACATAGGCTATGGATTGGGGATGAGTAAATATTAACTATACTGAGGAAATTAATTAAACTGGTAAATAATGACTGATTCAATTTATATATCCTCAAAGATACTTTTTTCAAAGAAAGATTAAAATGTATAGAATGAAGGAGAAAAGAATATTTCTTGAACTATCCTAATTAAACAAATATTTATCATAAAAATCCCATTTTCTTATGAGACTGTAAACTCCGCATGTAGCATAGTTACACTGAAACATAAAATCACAAGTTTGATTTCATTGCCTCCACGTATTGAATTCCTTATTTTTAAGTTCACAAAACTATGAGTTACTTGTTACATAAGAATGACTAAGGTATGCTTATACCATGAAAAAAGTGAATCTGATTGCCTCTGAATCCGAGCATATTTATCAAAATAACGTATTAAGAATAATTTTTCAATATCAGAACTTGGTTAAAAGATTGTTTCTTAAATTTTGCTGATGATGGTATGCAGACTGAATACTGATGTCATAATGAAAAGAAAACCTAATTTAAATCTCACTTCTTGTTGTATGTCATATGAACAGCTCAGGTCTTTATGTCAGCTTTTCATATTCCACATCTATAAAATAATTCTTCATTGACTTCTTTCCAAAGCAGTCTTTGCAATTTTTGTAATGTATCTTCTAAAAAATATATATGTAATATATATGTATATATACATATACATACATACATACATACATACATACATATATGCACACATACATACACATATACATAAATATACATATATATACACATACATATACATATATACTTGAATATATATATATTTGACAGAGAGAGACCCAGCGAGAGGGGACAGGAGCAGGGGAACACAAGCAGGGGGGCCTGGAGAGGGAGAAGCAGATTTCCCGCTGAGCAGGGAGCCTGATGAGGGGCTTGATCCCAGGACCCAGGGATCATGACCTGAGCCAAAGGCAGACGCTTCACGACTGAGTCACCCAGGTGCCCATAAAATATATCTTTAAATCAAAATAAAAACTGTGAGCCTAGTTATTGTTTAAACTACCAATTTACTTAATTACAAAAAAGTTTAAACTTACCACTAAACTTACCACTTACCACTAAAAGACACAAGCTGTATACAGGTAGCAGAGTCTTTGTCCCCAAGAGCACTAGCTACCTGGTGCCTGCTACCTCCCAAATGATCATGTCTCCCATTAAATTACCCTCTTCCCCAGCTTCCCATGTGTATCTGCCTACAATGATTCTCATATGAGAGTGCTTTCTGTTTCTTGTTACTGCCCTGAATGATACAATAGTCTTCTAGGGCATACTTTTTATCACTCAGAATTTTATGTGGCTTTCTGTACATAGCTATAGTTTTTTCATTTTTCTGTTTTATAATATGACACTGTGTGAATTTATTATATACCCACTGGTTGAAGAGTAATTGAATGTTTCTCATTTTTGCTCTTATAAACAATACTGCTATGGATTTTCTTATTGAAATTTTCTAGTTTACATATGGGAGTTTTTCTTAGATATGAAAATTGCAATGAATTATTCAGTCATGGATTATATTCAGAGTGTGAAAGTGTAAATTATTATAATCTCTTTTTGGGTGGAAGGGCTCTTTGATAATATAAGCAATTGGAATCTGGAATTGAAAACTACTTTCACATCTCAAGTGATCATAATTGCATATGATTCAGTTGGAAACAACTTAAATATTTGCACTAGTGATATGGTTTAGTAAAGTATGGAGGATAATTCCACTAACTTCATACAGGTATTAGCATGTAGCAGACGTTCTTACAACCACATGATGCAAAATAAGTGTATGTAAATTTTTAATTGAATTATAGATGACACAAAATGTTACATTAGTTTCAGGTGTACAATATAGTGATTCAACAAGTCTGTGTTATGCTATGCTCAACACAAGTGTAGTTATCATACAGCACTATTACAATACAATTTATATATGGTAAAATCTTTAGTGAATGTTACATTCAGGGAAAATGCCTTAAAAATAATTTAATCCCGGAAGCGTGAAAAATATATTTAGTCTTCTGCATTGCTTGTGTATGCTTTTATTTTTATACGAATTCTTGTAATTTCCAAATATTCAACAGTTGGTATGCATAACTTTTTAATCAAAACTTCCTCTCTCTGTAGCTGCAGGATAAGAAGATAGCTATAGAATATAAAGTCAAGCTCATTTCAGCCCAAATCCATCAGGAATTTTATGATTTAAGGCTCAATTCTTAAACTCTGTTTCTGACCTTCTGCATATAATCTTATCTCTGCATTGTACTTTTTTATAGTTTCAATGGTTACTTCTAGTCTTTGCCTTTATCTTGTTTTGCTTGTTGCTCCAAATCATCAAAAATAATTTGGAAGATCCTAACGCTTGACAAAATTACAGTCCATTTGTAAGAATAGGGGTATATGAGAAGATAATGAACTAGAACATAATATGATCAGGAAGCTTAATTTTATTGTGGATTCCACTCCCATGATTTATAGATGTAAGAAACTGGTGCATGTCAATTTTCCTCTGGTATAAGGTTAACTCAATATCTTCTTCTGATTGATATGTGACATACAAAAATAAACACTAAGAATTAGAAGGACACATACTTGAGGAATCTAAATTATCTCTACCTTCTTCTGGTTTTTGTCATTATCCATAGAGACCAAAAATTTTTCCAGAAAATGCAAATGCTTTTAGTATGTTCAGATACATTTTAAGTCACATATGGATACTCTTTCTTTTTGTGTAACAATATGGTTATAAATAGTTTTATTTCTCCAATTCTAGAGATTTGGGCCACAGTTCACCAAACAATATTTTTCTTTTTTCTTTTTTTTTTAAATTTCTCTTCCTTTCTTTCTTTTTCTTTCTTTCTTTCTTTCTTTCTTTCTTTCTTTCTTTCTTTCTTTCTTTCTTTCTTTCTTTCTTTCTTTCTTTCTTTTTATGAGAGAGAGAGAATGGGAAGGAAGGGCAGATGGAAAGGGAGAGAGAATACCAAGCAGGCTCCACCCCCAGGGTGGAGACCAATGTGGGGCTCAATCCCACAACCCTGAGGTCATGCCACCCCAAGATCATGATCTGAGCTGAAATTAAGGGTCAGAGGCTTAAATGACTGAGCTACCCAGGCAACTCCACCAAATGGTATTTTTCAAAAATATCATGAGTTATCTTTATTGAGGAGAATTTTTAAGATACCAAACATTATCTATCATGGCTGACAATGAATGAAAGTTGTGCATATAATAAGTATAGATTTATTTAAAAAATAACAACAGGCAAGATTCTAAATTCAAAGTGCAATCAGAATTATAAATGGGAATTTTTGACCTGAATTATTTAAGAAACATGTTTAAGAAAATTCTGTTTTATTTACTTCAAGTCTCACTATTTGCATAAACTACACTAGACAAAGCAGATACTTTGGAAATTGGTATAATTCAGTATGTTTGCTTCATTTTGGCACAATATACGACACAGTTCTATACCAAAAATGATATATAGTAAAAAAAGTCATTGCTCTAATAAAGAGTTCAGTTTTCTAATCTATATACTTACACAACTTTTAGCATGGGTCTTTTTATTCCTTTTTCCACCATCACATTGCCAACAACAATAAAAACTAATTGAATTAATCATAAACTGTCCTTTGATATAGTCAGAAAATCATGTGTTATATACATTATTAACAATCATAAACAGAGTGAGATGTAATATTTTCAGGACAGTATTAAACTTTCAGTGGATTTATGACAAAATATCAAGTATTCATATTTATAAGGAGTAAGATGACTATCACTTTAGCAATAATTAATTAAGGCCTGACTTGTTTTTAGCTATAATTCTATTGCACACTTCATAGACTACAGTATAGTATAAACATAACTTTTATATGCACTAAAACACCAAAAATTCATTTGCTTATTTTCTTGCAATATTCACTTTTTTTTATTGTAGTCTGGTACCAAATCTGCAATGTCTCTGAGGTATGCCTGTATTATAACAATAAAATTTTAAGTCATGATTAAAATAGGTAATGATACTATGCTAGATGCATGATTATATAATATCAGGGTATGATATTAATATAAAACAGTATAACTTTGGAATTTTTATAGTTAATATTACTATGGATAGGTAGCCAAATAGTAAGTAAAAAGATTAACTAAGTAAAAAAGTAAAGTAAAAAAGTTTTTTACTTTTAAGTAAAAAAGATAACAATATCTCTGACTATGCTGGAACTAGGAATTGAACTTTCCCTCAGATATTGGAAATGATTTCAGATTTGAAAATCTGAAGCAAATCACTGTATAGAATCATAGTGACTTCTTTTCTAGTGTTAAATAGGGCATTTTTAATTTTAACATTTGATATAATACATTGAATAATTATTCATTTTTAAATATGTGTATCATACAAAGTTAGAAGTAAAAGTTACAGAGCAAAAATAAGAGAATTAGGAAAATATAGGGAGAAAAATTACAATAACTTTCTGGAATTGTGTGCCAGTGTGTATCAGATATTTTTTTAAAATTCAAAAATAATATTTATACTATTTTATAACTCGCACTATGCTACTAATAATAAAATGTAAATTTATATCACCACGTTAATGGTTACCTTTACAAAATGAAATCATTAAACATTTTTAACAACAGGGGTAACTGTGTGTTAAACATCAGTTAAACATCCCAGCCAGTCCTGGGATGGAGCCCTGCATCTGGCTCCTTCCTCAGCAGGGAGTCTGCTTCTCCCTTTCCCTCTGCCACTCCCCCTGTTCATGCTCTGTCTCTTGCCCTCTTTTTTTCTCTCTCTCTCTCAAATAAATAAATATTTTTTAAAAATTAACAACAAAGTTATAATTGCCAATGACATCTCTTCATGTAGATAAAGTTTTCCTTCAAATCACAAACTATATATTTATCTCCAAAAGATCTATTGTAAGATGGTTTCTGAGCTAATAAAATTATTGGGATAAAAAGGACAGAAAGAGTCTTTTAAAAGAGCTGCAAAAAGTAATACTGAGTTGTGATAATCATGGAAAGTTTATGTTAGAATTAAGTCAAAGCAAATTGACAGAGGTAGGTTTTCAAAATTTACATACACAGACTTGAGCATAAAACGGAAAGCATTCTATCATTTTGAATATGAAAAATTATCTAAATATATTTTATAAAGGATGAATGATTAAATAACTCATAATTTAATATGAAGTATACAAATGTATGAATGCATTCTTAACCACAGTTGCTTGATACTTAAATGTCCATTTGAGTTCCACCTTCATTTCATTTCTTAGAAAACTATTATTATTATACCCTGCTTAGATTGTATCTTCAAGCAGAAATATAGTATCTGAATCAAAGGATAATTTCGGTGTGCTAAACAACTCCATCTTTAACATACAGTGTTATAATCTAGAATGCTGTGTTATAAATCCTGTAGGCTTTGCAGGCTCCTTCATAACATACACGCACAAAGGTAAAGGAAAGCCAGAAATTATGTCAGTAACATAATTTCTTTAAGGAAGAAATGATACTGGTAGATGTTAAAGTGCCTGTTTCACTAAATTCACCTCTCCATAAAAACTAAGGCCCTCCATCAAAAAGGATGAATAGTTAACATTTACATGAAGGTGGACGGGACTGGAGGGTATTAAGCTGAGCGAAATAAGTCAATCAGAGAAAGACAATTATCATATGGCTTCCCTCATATGTGGAATATAAAAAACAGCACAGAGAATCATAGGGGGAAGAGAGGGAAAAACTGAAGGGGAAGTCATCAGAGCAGGAGAAAAACTATGAGAGACTTTTTTTTTTTTTTTAAAGATTTTGTTTATTTATATGATAGAGATCACAAGGAGGCAGAGAGGCAGACCGGGGGTGGGGGGGCGGGAAGCAGGCTCCCTGAGGCCCTGATGTGGGGCTTGATCCCAGGACCCCGAGATCATGACCTGAGCCAAAGGCAAAGGCGTAACCCACTGAGCTACCCAGGTGCCCCCATGAGAGACTCTTAACTATAGGAAACAAACGGAGAGTCGCTGGAGGGGAGGAGGGTGAACGGATGGGGAACTAGGTGATGGGCATTAAGGAGGGCATGGGATGTGTTGAGTACTCGGTGCTATATACAACTGATAAATTATTGAGCATGACATCGGAAACTAAGTATGTACTATGTGTTGGTTAATCGACTTTAAATTAAAAAAAAAAAAACAAAACAGACAGACAACTCCTATGAACCCCTTTAAAATGTTAAGCAAAAAGTAACAAATGTCAAGAAAAATTGCAATTATAGGCCAAATTGGGAGTATTTCTCTTTATTAGTGAATTGTAATTTTTTTACTCCTTAATGATCCAAGATATTAATGATAATTTTTAGTAAAAATAACCTCATAAATTGCAAATACAAGTAAGATGCAGGCTCAATCTGTTGTCATAAAAAATGTCCAGCTACTTTAAAGTATTATCACATAAAAATTACATTTGTCAATGAGGATATGAACAGTATTTGATAAGAAAAATCACATATCACCTCCATATTTCATTTTCCTACCTTCTTTGAGTGGCAAAGTTTTATCTTGCTTTAAGGCAGGGCCTAGAGGACAATAGTCTCCTGCTGTATATTTCTGGAAACAACTCTTCAAGAAGCAAACGCTTTCAAAACTATCAAGGAATTTCAGCTTTCCAAACTTTATTTTTCTCAGAGTTTTAGTCATTGATGATAATCTACAGACAGCACAATGTTTTAAAAGAAAAATTCAGTTTTAAATTGAAGATAAGGAGAATCAAAGAATACTAGAACCCGAGTGACCTAAGACCCGCGCCTTCCTCTCCTACAGTCTTACTGAATGGAAATTGAATCCTGCATATCTTGCTTGAGGTAAAATATAAAATACACAGTCATTGGCAAGGTCAGGTAATGTCATCAGGACTCTGGTGTCTCCTTGCAGTATTTCTTAAACACATCTTCAATTTTCAGAAAGAATGGTATATATTATATATGTGTTCATGATATATAAAATACATATGTCCATATGTATATGCACATAGTTGTGTGTCTGTGTGTATATACATAGGCATGTATATATATATATATACACATATGTAATGTGCATTTTTATTTTATAAAAATGAATCGATATCATTGCCTTGTAAAGGACTTTCTTCTCTTCTGCTCCTGTGATGACTCATAAAGATGGCATTCTTTACTTCTGAAATAATACACAAAATTGGCTATTACAGTCACACACACCTATGTATTTCTTTAAAAGTGTTTGGAACCTAAAGTAGTGATTGCTTCATTAAACTCATAAACTAGACCACCGAGATAAAAAGAAACCCAGTATTTCATGCTTACAGGGTCAAAATGTCAATTTCCCTTCACCTTTTACTGTGAGTTCTGCCTTGACCTCTGATAGAAATACAGAGAAAAATACACTTTCCAAGAAGGAGCTATCTGTGTCTCCCTTACAAGACTTCTCTTTACCTGAAAAGCCTTAAATATAAAATTTCAGCTCCAGTTCTGCTTACATCAGAGACTCTTCATTTTAAATGATCAGTTTCATAATTATCTCATTCTGAAATACAAAATGGAAGAAGCTGTTTTCCAAATTTAGCATAACTAGAATATATACTTCTTCCTATTGCGTTCAATTACGTGGTTGAAATACACTTACTAATACTGAATTTTCACATCCCATAACTGTTTTTCCCTCATGCAGTTCAAGTAAAAAGAAGAACAACAGGTTTCCATTTGTGCTTTGTTCTGAGTGAATCACAAATGGTCAAATATTCAATTACAAAAACCACGTCTCTGTTGTGAATGTAGTGCATTCAAATGTGTACCAGGTCAATCTGATTCCTGGAGTGTCTGCCAAGGTTAAGCAGCCAGTTCATATTTTGGATATGGCTGCTTCATGTGCTTTAGTTGTGTTTTTATTTGATGGAAATTAAAAGATTTGCTAATATGCTCAGCATAATAAGCGAATGTTCAGTTATGAAATTAATAGTCCGCTAAATACTGATATGGGCTATAAAAATGAGATCTCTTTGTTGAGATTAGTAGTAGAGGTGAATTATTTAAAATATTTAGATATTTTCCTTATTTCTGAATGAGCAGACCTTAAGCAACTTGCAAGCCACGTGCATGCAACTTTAGGGATGAAACCCAAGGCTTGATGATGACTTGTTTGTTTCTGTGTCTAACAGTGGATCTAAGTATTAGTGGCTTGATACTGATCCTAAGTATAAGAATATTCTGCCTATAGAATATTTTTCCTTTTCTTAGAATAGACTATTAAGTTTTGATATAAGCACATTAAAGAAAGAATAAGTTGTTTTGTTATTTGTTTTGTTGTTACTGTTATTGTTGTTTTAATCACGCCTCTGGAACAGAATGTATATAAAATTTAATACCAGCGTGCTAAAAAGGTTAATGTGTGCTAAACAAATATGAGCATGGTAGATGGATTTGGTCTTCAACTTTCATTTGTTAGTATCCAGAGGAGATTATGGAGAACTATAACTCTAAACACAGGCTACCCCTATTAATATTAAATTGACTCAGGTCAGTTTAACAGAATAACCTTGAAGTCATACAAAGAAAGTTCATTTGTCCCAGGCTTCCTGAGATATACCCTGAATCATGCAGTTTAGGTATATGCAGAGAAGGCAGAGCTATGTTTCTCTGACCCTGAATATTACATTTAACCTCCATTAAATAAGTCCAGTATGTCCTTGAGATATCTGCTTCTTATGTTCAATAGAAATAACTAAGCATAAGGAACCAGTGGAGTCATGACTGCACAGTAGGAATTACAAGAAATATAGGGAGAAAGGAGCCACGAATTTATATTTAACGGTTAACGGGGGCCCTAGCTCTATATTGCTAATCCCGAGACAGAATTCAGACACAACTGAAACCAATACCATTAATTTGCTGCATATAGTTAGGATGTTCTTGTCAACTTAATTTTGCCTAACTCCCTGTTAATCCTGCAGATACAACAAAAGGCTTGAATACAATCACCTTAGCCCCAGTTGGGCAATCACAACAAAGGGGTAAACTGACTTCTTTTTCATAATGAAAACAATGCTTCAATAAAAGCAGAGGTTCAGAAAGAGCACTTCGGTGCTTTACATCACTCTCATTTTTCTGTAACTTGTAAATATTTGGATTATATATTTACATAGTTATTTTAAATTTTTCATCGGAGTCTTTGATATGTAACCTTTCCTTTTTCATCATAGCCATGTATAATTACTTCTAGTTAGGCATGAATATTGGGAAATTTTTTGCAGAAAATAAAAATAAAATATTTCTTCTGCATTTATTCCAGTTTCATTAAAGTGTATGCATATACTAAAATAATATAGAAAAATATTTTTTTATCATTTTAATATAAGTGTATATAATTCTTAAATGCTCTATGACTTCTCTAGAAGCAACACTGGTTGCTTCAAAGCAGTTTTTTAAAATTAATGAAATTATTCATTAAGTCTTATATTAGCAACAGATTCATAATTTGATTTCTTATGAAAATATTTTCCCAAAAAGTTTCTCAAGTATTTCTTTTGATTAAATACTCAAGCTTCATAAATCTTAGAAGAAAGGTTCAATTACATAAAAAAAGTTCATTAAATAAAAATTAAATGATTTCTAGTATTGTCTTATTTAAAATGTAAGTTCTTAGAACACAAACATATTAGTCTTCTAGATATTAATATACAATCAGCATTTTTAATATTTATAAAACTAACTTCATAGCTACTTCTCATAATAAATAAGAACATGTCTTTTAGGACACATACTACATTCTTATCCCTTCATAGTTTTAGAAATTTATTAATTATTCCTGATACAAAACATTTTAGTTAATTTAATTCAGATTGAGTCTGTGTAAGGTTTTGAATTATATAAAGACTGGAGTTTACCTGTAGGAATTAAGAGAAACCTAAACAAAGAGACATTTTATTTAAATGTATTAGGAAAGAGAAAAGTCCCATTATCATTGCTTTGTCACTTCTAAGTTAAGGATTTGATTCTGATTAAAATGAAAACATTGAGATGGGTAGTACTTTTAGCCAGAGTGTGAAACTCAAATTCCTAGCTGATTCAAGAAGATGTGATGTAATATGTAGGTGAGGGTGAGTATAAGAAATAGAAAACATATGAATCATTTTTGGAATAAGAAAAACAAAACCAGGGGCACCTGGGTGACTCAGTGGGTTAAGCCTCTACCTTTTGCTCAGGTCATGATCTCAGGGTCCTGGGATCAAGCCCCACGTCAGTCTCTCTGTTCAGTGGGGAGCCGGCTTCCCCCCACCTCTCTCTCTCTGCCTGCCTCTCTGCCTACTTGTGATCTCTGTGTCAAATAAATAAATAAAATCTTTTTTTAAAAAGAACAAAAACTGAACACTTAATTTATTTCCAGGGTAGGAAAAAAATATTTGTTGAATTTGAAAATTCATTCCTAAGACTATCAAAATCACTGATACATAGCAAACTGTTGAAAAAAATAGAACAGTGCAATTTTTTTTTTTTTTTGGTAGATTTGTGAGAAGCTTCTGAAAGCTTTGAAAGATTATTTTTTTGTGGGAATGATAAGGACTAGAAGACTAAGGACACCATATGACAAGCATGTTTTGAGCATCAGTTTCACATTAAAAACTTTATATGAGGCAAGTATAAAGTAAATGGGAGAGTACAGACTCCCCAGAATTACACTGACACAAACATTTTAATTAGAGTAATGAAAACAAAGCATGAACGTTGGTTCATGAGATGGTATTCTTTCATCTTATCCAGAAGCAGCAACCCTGATAGAATGATGGAAAGCCTTATTGAAAACTCAGCCAAGATATCACCTTTGAATATCACTATACAGGGCTGGAGTATCTAGAATGTAGAATATGTTTCCTGGAAAGAGTATCAAAGGAGAGGACCCCATCATCCATTGACTCACATCTCTATTTGCAATTTTATCCTACAAGATTAGGTTGTACTGGATTAGAAGTGAACATTTCTGAAAAGAGACACAGGAAAAGGACACTGCCTGTAAGTTGCAACTACTAAGCTATGATTGATTTAACTTTAATCAAACTTCAATTATCCATAGGTTAAAAAAAAAGTTACATCATTGGCTGGGATATTCATCCTGAATTACAATATGGGTCTAGGGTTTTAATCACAAAACAGGGCAAGGGTGATAGGGCTGGAACCCAGTAGATAGCTTGGGACCTGACTTAGTATGTCATGCTCAGTAATAACCGCCAATGACCAATTACATTACACATAATCCAACAAAAGCAGGACCATTCAGGGTTGAAGTTCCGGGTTACACTGTTAAGGTACGGAGTCGACCACCCCTCAATTAGACAGAGAACACTCTCAATAATGCAAGTCACACAGCAAGGTTTATTTGCAGCTAGCTGGGGTCCAAGTATCTGCCCAGCGCAGCGGGTTTCTACAAGGATCCCGAACACTCAAAGCCAAGAGTTTATATAGCATTTTCAAGGCACTTTTTCATAGCTACATACATATCTTGTACCCCACTTTGACAGTTTAACTTTGGTTTTTTTGCCACCCCAGCGTCACCCTGGAGATTAAGTGAGATTTAGGTTTAGAAGAAATTTAACTTTATTTACATTTCCTTCTGCCTCAGCCTCCTTCAGTTTTATGGTGGGTAAATCACTAGGACATTTGCAAACCAAGGGAGACTCCTGTCTTGCAGGATTGTGATCTCTGCAAGTTAACTATTTGTTTTTCATTAACATCTGGTCCCTGTGGCACCACCGCCTAACCAACCTGGTGGTATGATTAAGTTGTTTTTTCAAGTTTTAGCTAGTTCCTCTTAAGTCATGTACACAGTGTCAGCCAGTTAGGGACGCTCAGTAAAATGGCTTCCCGGCCTTCAGAATGGCCATTCTTATGCGAACCCACTCTTACAGTGCAAGGTGCCAGCTTTTGTTTTGCCAAGATGGCTGTACTTATGTCAGGGCTAGACTCGAGATGGGTACAGCCTTGTTTTTCTTGGCTTCCACACCTGGAACTGGTTTCTGGGACGTGTTTTAAGTCCCCTGGGGGAAAGGGAGCAGGGACAGTTTAAGGGTTAAACAACAAAGTTATTGTTTAACCTCAATGGAAGCCAATGGCTAAAGTAAAAATATAAAATAGGTCCTTACAACACCACCATCAAACAGCCCACACCAGCCAAATTACTGGTTAAAGAAAAGGGTACTATGCTAAGTGGTAGAAAAACTAGATGATGGTTATCAATTACAACTTCAGAACGAGCCTGCCTTGCTAATTAACAGCTCGGAAACCAATCACTTTCTTTCTGCTTTACTTCCTTCCCCCCTTTCTTCTGACCTGAGATTATCTTGTACAATAAATAAAGCATGTTTCAAGTTCTATTTTCCAGGGAACCCAAAGATACTCCCTAAGAACAAAGTAATATTAATAGATTGGAGGCAGTTCCATTACTAGGTACATAAAATGAGATCTTATTTAGTATAAATCCAATAGGGGGCAGTCTGGGAAACAAAGACTTACATTTAACTACACCAATCAAATATCTGGTTAAATAGAAAATAGCCATAGTCTTTATTCATTAACATTCATCACATAATGAATTTCTCCTTTTTAAACAGTTTTACTTTAATTCAAATATATCTGAAGCCCAGATATTTTTTAAATGTTCCATATCAAGCATAGAAATTCTACAGAATAAAAAGCACATCCATGTAGGAAGCAAATCAAAGGGTAATTAATATAGAATAGACAATGGAATCCCCTTCACAAAAGAAGTCATTTGGGATCATAAGTGCCCTTTTAACTGTTGTTCATGTTACAATAGACTTCATTATGCAACCACCAAAGATTTTTCTAAGGTCAAAAGAAGTGACTCTGAGTCTGTGTGTGTTACTGCAAGCATGATGCCCCCCTCCACCCGCAACCCCTGCAGCTTTCTAAAAGCCCATTTAAACTCTTTGTCCCCAAGATCTCTAGAGATTGTATCCTGATTTAAGGACAGACGAGAACTTTCAAGTCAAATCACTGTATTGTAACACCCTGTGAGCATCCGTCTGTGCCAATGAAATGTACAAAGTTTCAGGCGATTCTTATATATTTAGTGTTAATACTTTCTCATGAATTGGGAAGAGAAGGAGTCAGGAAGTAGGTGAGGATAAAGGGATAGAAGGTGCATTAAATAATCTTACAAGATAAATTAAAAGAGTAATTCAAATAAAGTCCATAGTCTTCTGTAGATAAATTAGCCTATTCTCTGTAACTTTCCCACATATAATCTTTCACTGATTTAACAACTTTCCTGTAATACTCTCTGTAGCATTTGGCATTTATACCTATCATCTGTAAATGTTACTCTGTTATTCCACTTCCTATCTATTCTTTCAATCAGTCCATATAATTTTAAAGCTTAGTATATTATACACTTTCTACTAAATTTTACAACCCATTAAAAACATAAGCACCCCCATTCACCCTTCCCCAAAAGCAACTACAAGTTAGTGCAAAAACAGTGATGAAGGCATATTAAATTTTTATTAAAACTGATCAGTCATATTTGCTGAGTGAAATGCCTCCACTGAGGAAATATGGATTAATCTGAGAATTGAAAGGTGAGCCATACTTGTTAACACAGTATTTGTATTACAAATGAAAACTAAAATATTATCAATAGTTGACTAGTACACTAGATTATAAATATGTTCAATGTATATCAATTTTATTACAAACTTCATTTATAGACATATTCTGATACACTGAACAATGAGATTTGATTTCTTATATAGGCTGGAAAATAAATTTACTTTTGAGTGTTTGTGTGTGCGTGTGTTCAATGTTTTTACCCAAAGAGATGAGTTGAGCAATAAAGACAATCAAAAATTCCCCTTGTATTAAAGGCTCCATAGCTGAGAATATTCCACAAGCATATTACTTACCTGTGAGTTATTGTGAAAAGATATCCAAGACTGAGTATAACTTTTGTTTTTGTCGTCTTCCTCCTTCTTGACAAGCTGCTCCTGAACAAAGTAGCACATAGCATTCTTCTTGTTACTAAAGTATAATGCTTCCTCTTAACCTTTACTTACATTAGTAGATGTTCGTTTCTTAATCTAAACTGTATAATTGACCCTGCAAGTTTTCTTTCTTCGTGTTGGTAAATATAGTTTAGTATTTCAACTAGACTGTGTAGTTTGGGATCCTCATTTTCCTGAGTCATTCTAACCATTTCAGCTTTACTTCTATGGATACAACATCTTACGTCTACATTCTGTTTTAGTTCTAAAATTCATTGATTCGATTTAATGATTTTTAGATCATTTCAGGATTTTTTTTTTTTTTTTTTACTTCCAAGCTTCATTTTAACAATTCATATATTAAGAACACACAATTAAATTACAACCTTCAAGAAACTACTGTTTAGGATTGTAAAAATAATGATATATTACGTTTTTGAAATTAGGGTATATAAACACATAATATTCTAGATATTACACTAAATAATTTAGAGTAATAATGAATTGCTGGATAGCTATAAATGTTTGAATATTAATTTAAATATCAAAATTTTAAGAACTGCACAAAAAACTGTTGAAAGCAATGTAATTAACAAGTTATATGAATAAATTATTTAAATGTATACAAGGTTTTTAAATTTAAAAATAGTTTTAACTGACTTAAATTTTGTAGTATATATATTTATAGGCTAATTAGTATACTTAAAACCAAGACACTTTATTTTAACAGAAAAATTAAATCTATACATACTTACTTTTAACTTGTGTATTTCCAGAGGCACTGTAAGTTTATTAAGAGAAGCTTTACCAGTGTTCTTACCCTCATTTATTATTTTAACCAATGTTTATTGAGCATTAAGCCTATTTAAGGATTAATGGCAGGGACAGATAATTTGCTAAACATTTTTTCAGCACCTGTTATGTGACAGGCAACAACCCCCGCTCCTCCCCCCCTTCCTCTCCCCTTCCCTTCCCCCTCCCCTTCATCTTTCTCCCTCCCCTATTTCCAAATCTTTTTGGAAAGAAAAAAATTATTTTAATGTTTTGTAAAGTTTATATATAATTTTATATATAGTTATATATATTTGTCCTAAAAATCATACCCTGGATTTGCCATTTAATCTATTTAAAATAACACTTTAAAGTTTAAGGAATTAACAGTACTTTAAGAATCCACATTTTTATTCCTTTTATAAGAAAATAGATAATATGTTAAATGGTTCTAAAGATTATCCTTAAAATAATCTGTAATATATTGGGGGAAAGCATATTTTTAGCCACTTCTATTTAAAGGTGACTTAACGAGGGCACCGAGATGGCTCAGTCAGTTAAGCATCGGCCTTTGGCTCAGGTCATGATCCCAAGGTGCGGGGATCAAGCCCCATGTCAGGGGTTCTGCTCAGGGAAGAGTCTATTTCTCCCTCTGTCCCTCCCCACCTACTCATGCTCTCTCTCCATCTCTCTCTCAAAAATAAATAAAATATTAAAAAAATAAAATAAAGAAGAATTAACCAAACAGGTGGGGAATAAGTGGTTCATTTGCTTCAGAGGAGCTTATTTAATATTGCTGTTTTACCTGACATGAGGTTAGATATACTCTTCTGGCTACACACATATCATCAGAATGATCTGCAGATGAATTAAAAATTGCAAACTTTGCTATTGCATACATCAT
Source organism: Mustela nigripes (assembly GCF_022355385.1). Lineage (NCBI taxonomy): Eukaryota > Metazoa > Chordata > Mammalia > Carnivora > Mustelidae > Mustela > Mustela nigripes. The sequence continues at coordinate 45,231,241 of NC_081566.1, forward strand.
GCCACATATAATTTACTTTAACATTTCATTTTTTTATATCAGTATATATATAACTAGCATTATAAGGTAGGTTTAAAGGGCCTGGGGAAATACAATTTAGCAAACCAGTCAAAATACATAATTCCAACTATTGAATTACTCAAAAATCCATTTAGGACCTGGTATGTTCAAGTCAACACAAATCTAGAAAGGTAAGTATAAATTTCTTACCAAGAATTTTACTTTAAATAATAAATTGTTCAGATGGGTGTTTTAAAAGTTATCTCCATGAATGTAAATAATGGGGAACTGATTAGAAGCAAGAGGATATATTTGGCCATAGCCAGGGAGCTAAATTAGACCACCATTTGCTATGACTCCAATATATGGGGAAAAGGAAAATAATACATACATACATTAGACTACACACACATCCACACACAAACAAATACACACAAGTTTACCATGAAAAAGAAAAACACAAGTAAACAAAGAAAAATCACCATTAGAATTATTCCAAGCAATGCACCATTTCCACAACAACTTATTTTAAGAAATGTCAGGTAATGAAATGAATAAGACAAATGCATTCCATTCCAACAAGATATTCATCACCTGGAAGAAAAACCAGTAACATAAGCATGATCAACAAAATAAATGGAAATACAGAGAGCTGTGGAGTGCCAAGTGATAGAACGAGCCTATTATAGAGTAGCAGCATTCTAGAGGAGCCAGAAAAGACACATAGAAATTAAGTGGCAAATTGGAGGTGAGGGGAAGGAGAGCAGTGCTAGCATTGTGAAGGCTCTAAGCAGGACAGAACATAATCTTCAAAAAATAAATGTAGTTTCACATGGCTGGAGCAACACAAGCTTGAAGGATTACAGCTCTTGTTGATACCAGGCATAAACAAATGTACAAAACCATACAGGGGGGGCGCCTGGGTGGCTCAGTGGGTTAAGCCGAGGCCTTTGGCTCAGGTCATGATCTCAGAGTCCTGGGATCGAGTCCCACATCGGGCTCTCTGCTCAGCAGGGAGCCTGCTTCCTCCTCTCTCTCTGCCTGCCTCTCTGCCTAACTTGTGATCTCTCTCTCTGTCAAATAAATAAATCTTTAAAAAAAAAAAAAACAAAAAAACCATACAGGGTATCACGGGTCATAGCAAAGATTCTGAACACTACCTTAAGGAAAACACGAAGCAAACACATTTAAGTGAATTGAGTAATGCACTTTGAATTTCAAAATGATATCCTGTTTCAATGGGAAATAGTTGGCATTGGTGAATAATTGAGAGACCAGAAAGTAACTTACCTTCAGTAGTCCAGGGGTGGGATGGTTCTTACATGGATTGCAGTAGTGACACTGGAGATAGAATGAGAGATGCAAAAGGGATCTATGAGGAGTAGAACTGACCAAATTTGGAACCTGACTACTTCGATTTACAAAGAGATTCGATTTTGAAAAGGGTGCTGTCTTTTTTTTTTTTTTTTCCCCATAAGCATGTTTAGTGGTCAGGAAGACCAAGAAATAAGCAAATTTGCTAATTTAATATTTAATTTAATTTAATATTGTCTTTGAGTCTGTCAACCATGAAATGCCTCATAGCCATTCAAGTTGAGACACCCAGTGGCAAGCCAGACATGTAAGTCTGAGAATGAGATAGGGGATCAAAACTGAGACACCTGGGGTCACAAGAGTTGACGTAGTCACGTACAGATGATGTATACATTGTGAAGGGAATATACACAGAAGAGATTACTGAAGAACTCCAACAAATAATGGCTGGGTAGAGAAGCCGGGGGGTGGGGGGAGTAAAGGGCATTAGCCAAAGATGATGAAGAAATTCAGGAAATGTTGTCATTTTACCCACTGGAATTCACCTCAGAGAGAAGAAAAGATCAATGTGATTCATTTGTAGCTTGTCATAACCTGGTGGGAGAAAGCTAAAGGGGTTCTTTTCTAATGCCTTCTCCCCGACTTTATTTTCTTTAATTTTAACTAGGTAAGGAGACCATCATCTGAGACTGGAGAAAGAATAAGAATGCCAGATTGGTTAAGAGTAGAAAAAGTTCAAAACAGGATAGGAAAAACCAGGTATATTGATCCAGAATTGAGGCTTTTGCCTTGTAGGTATAATAAAAAGGATAAAGGGCAAAGGAAATTTAGTAGATCATCAAAGGATACATTCAGGTAAACCATTAATTCTTAACTGAATGAGATCAAAGGGGCCTAATGGACAGGAAAACATGGATTAACTTGCTAACTTATCATGGGGTGGTTGAATATGGAAGCAATAAGGACAGGAGATTCTCCTCAGACAGTGAGGCATCCGACATAGAGGTGCCAGAAGTTAAACAGTACTTGCCAACGATAAATTCCAGGATGAGGTCAACCATGGGAATGTTAACCAATAAAGAGGGAGAATATGATCTTTCAATCTGATCCCAGGATCTCTGACTGTAGGTCACAGATTAGAGGCTATTATATGATTGGTCAGCCATGGATGTTGAATTTGCCCAGGATGAAGGAAGAACCATATCACAGAGTGAGAGAGGAGTTACTGAATTAACAGACAAAAATCAATGAATGGAAGGTTGTTTTGTCAGTTTTCAGAATTTAGCAATGCGGAGGGATAGAGAATATAAGAAGAAAACAGAGAACCAAAAAGAAGAGTAATTTTTTAAATAGTGAGATAGTTATTGTCTGGAGGTAGAACTGATGAGTTTCCAGAAGAATCAGAGGTTCAGGGATGCCTGGGTGGTTCAGTTAATGAAGCATCTGCTTCGGCTCAGGTCAAGATCCCAGAGTCCTGGGATCCAGTTCCATATCTGGCTCCAGGGAGCCTGCTTCTCCCTTTACCTGCTGCTCCCCCTGCTTGTGCACTCACTCTGTTTCTCTCTCTCTGATAAACAAATAAATAAACAAGAAAACAACAACAACAAAACCAGAGGTTCAGTAAGAATTAACATTTTACATCTAAGAGAACTGAAGAGGACATTACCACCTTATAGGTGAGACCCGTTTTTATTAAGTCATAAAATTATGGGGAACATTCAGTGAATTGTTTCAGATACAGAAAATTTTTTGTTATGATGTGGGAATTCTGGTACTCACAATATAAGGAATTAAAAATGATGCCAGAACTTGGAATTTGGCACAAGAGAAATGAAGGGCAGAACTGGAAGAGATTTTCTTTTATAAATGCTTATTCAGGAAAAGCCACTATTTGATGAATTCTGACATTTTATTGAGGTGAGGGGGCATATACCAAGAATAGGTATTCTTGAAAAAATGAAAATGACATTTTTAATACACAAAAATGCCTATTGTTTTCTGTTTTTTGACGCATCAATTTTTCATGCAAAATACTCTGCCATCTTGGACATCCTTATATATGGGGAACAAGTATCAAGTAATTAGATCGTAATATGAAAGAATAATTGAGGCCCAAAATATGTCTTCAATAGAAAGGCTTACAGTTATGCCACATTTGCATTTTGGTGAAAAATAGTTTTTCAAGATATTTTCAAATACCAAATTACAAGATGTTCTGATTATTTTCCCTTTACTAATAAAGAATGCAAATAACATGCATTTTCCTAGGAGATATTTGTAATTACTTGCAGTTTATGTAAATTATGGGATTTGCATTTGATTTTGCTAAGGCAGACTTTTTATGTTAGACCTCCAACCCAAGATGGAGTCACTTATGAAAAAGACCAAATGGAGATGGTCAATGCAGGTGCATAAAGGAAATTTAACCTGATCTTGGAGGAATTTATGTCTCTTACAAAAACAAACAAACGAACAAAACAAGTTACTTCCATATTTATCTCATAGAAGTCCCTCAGTCTGGGAGTGGCTTGGTAGCCTTGAGTTTCCCAGCTTGTTGATTGAAGGCCTTACAATAAATTCATCTTTCTGCTTTGTTTTATTCAGAATGTAGAGTTTGTTTTCTGACATTTCTTGAAGTGGCACTGAAAGTAGCAACCCCAGTTAATTCCCTCCAGACGTCCGACATGGGAAATGGTACCCACCAAGCCCTTTAGGCTCACAGTCTCTGCGGTGAATCAGGATTTGCTGGAGGTAAGCTTTCTTGGATTCTGGGTTGTGCTTCTATGTGTTTACAGTTTACTGAGTTTGAATGCAAGTTTGTTTATACCTGGTGCATTCTGCAATCATGAAGTCTAGCCACACTGAAGAGGCTGCTGTTCCCTCCAGAAGTCTGGCTCATGTCTATTTTTGTCTCGATGGCACAATCTAACAAAAGACAGTTTGAAAAACTAATGACCACTTTGGGATCTTTTGAGCTCAGTAAATTTGTTTTTCCTTGTAGTAAACTGGAATCAGAAGGATCCAAAATGATACAGCTACTTTGGGAACTGCTGGTTGTATGCACCTAAGACATTCTTTCAGTCAGTCTGCAGTACCATCTCTTTGGCTACTGCTGGTGTCCGCAGTTCTGTTTCCTTAGCTACTGTTGGTTTCTATTAATGTGTACATGAGGCAAAAAAAAAAATAAATAAATAAAATAATAGGTTTGTTGTTCATGGGAATTTCAGGAGCCAAAACCACAAAATTGGTGGGTATGAATCGATCACTTAAAAGCTGTTAAAGTGCTTGTGATTTATCTCTAAGACTCCCACATTAGGATAAATTGGTCATTGTATGGGTTAGATTAACACTCGATCACCCACCAACATCAAGAAGATGTCCTTGCAAATAGTACCCTGTGAACACCATACAATCTTCACCCCAATGGCAATTTCTTCCTAGGTAGTAATTTGACTCTAAAAGATCCAAAGTTTAGCTAAAGAAATGGGATCCTTGAGTCTTAAAGGATTGAACATGCCACCTTCCAGCACAACTGCTTATTTTATATCTAAGAACAGTGGTCTCAGAAGCTATAAATACCTACAAAAAAAAAAAAAAAAGGACAAACTCTTGCCAAGACAACCTGTAACTACAGTCTGTGAATTGGGGTGCCTGGATGGTTCAGTTGGTTAATCATCCAACTCTTGATTTCTTCCCAGGTCCTGATCTCGGGGTTGTGGGACTGAACCCTGTATCAGGCTCTTTGCTCACCACGGAGTCGGCTTGTCCGTTTCCCTCTGCTCCTCCCTTCACTTGCTCTCTCTCTCTCTTTCTTTCAAATAAATAAAATCTTTTTAAAAGATTTTACAATTTGCCAGTTCACAATTGCTTACTTCTTAGTATTTAGTAGGAATTAAGGATCCTAAGGGTTAAGAATTCTAGTCAATACATGTAATTAAAATGGTTAAGAATTAATAAGGGTGAAAGAAGCCAACTGTGTATGAAATGTAGGCAGATGAACTCTTGACATTTATACTCATTTTCTTACTAGAAACTACTTTCACATTGATTGTTAAAGCTGTGTTTGTGTCCTCCATTACCTATAAATAATTAGAAGAGATCCAGACTTTATCACCCTTTGAGGAATGAGCATGCCTTTATTAATCCTCAGGAGAAAATACATTAGCTAGGGGCTGATAAAACCAACATTAAATTAGTTGAACAGCTTCTGGTGGATGTAGCTGTCTTCAGAGGTATGGTATATGATCATGGCAAGAAGGAAAGTTAAAAGAAAAGAGGTAATAAAATAATTACTTCATTTCACAATTAAATGCACATCATGATCCTACCATGTTACAATAAAAGCTCTCAGTAATCCACAAAATAATGGAGAACAATACAATCGGACTGCCTATAGATCTCAGATTCCTCCCAATATGTGATATACTGTTAAATGCAACATGCTTGCATTAAAAATATATTATTTTTTATAAATCTCTTTATAAAATATTCACATTACTTTCTGTATGGAAGAAAAGTGATAGGTATTTATATGATTACAAATTTATCTCTTGAAAAAACAAAACATCAATCTATATTTGTAATTAAATGTACTTCAAAACATGTTAAAATATATGGGTTTTGATTCTTAAATGTGTAAATTATAAATTCTCTGCCACAGATGAAATAAAATTTTATAAACTTGTCCTCTTAAAAAACAGGTTTCATGACAACCAAGTTCAGTTCATAATTCATCCTGACAGTTTTGGTTTATAATTGTAGTCAGAAGTATAAAAATAAAATGACAAAAATGCCACAAAGTATATTTTATCTACTTCTTAGTAAAAAAATGTTTTTCAAGAATAAAACATTTTATTATAATCATTAAATAGGTGATTTTTCTATAAAAAGGAATTTTAAAGCATAATAATATCTTCTATCTATAGTTCTTAGCAGTGAGCAGGAAGGATTTCCCAAAATATATACTAAAATAGCAGGGCACCTGGGTGGCTCAGTGGGTTAAGCCACTGCCTTCAGCTCGGGTCATGATCTCAGGGTCCTGGGATTGAGTCCCCCATTGGGCTCTCTGCTCTGCAGGGTGCCTGCTTCCCTTCCTCTCTCTCTGCCTGCCTCTCTGCCTACTTGTGATCTCTCTCTGTCAAATAAATAAATAAAATCTTTAAAAACATAAAATAAAATAAAATAGCAAAGTGGAAATACAAGTAAGTGATTTGTTTGTATAAAAGATGTGTTCATTCTGTGTTTGACGTTTATAATGTTTGGCATTTTATTTCCAGCTTTTTACAAATAAAAATCAAATACAGGATAAGTGTTTGTAATGGAGAACAGACCAAGCCATATTGATAAAAATAACCATAATTATACACTGCAGTCGTGAGACTGATCTCTTATGTAGTGAACTCGATGCAGAGAAGCAGTTTAGGGAGGGTAGGGATTTAGCCCTGTAATATCCTCCACAGCTGCTCTATATTTTTTTTCTAAGTTACAATTCTCTGCATAGTGGGTTTTGACACTCTATTGCTATATGCTAGCCCATGGAAAACACAAATAAAGTAAAAGAAGCAGGCATCTAATAATATTAAGGACATGATTGAGAAATTACATATTTCAAAGCCTCTCCCATCCCACTGGCCATAAATTAGTCATTTGGCCCCATTTAGGGGTTGGTGAAGAATAATCTCAATTTTGGTGTCCATGTAACTTACTAAACTTTGGAGGGGACTGTATTATAAATGAGGAGGGAAAGGAAGATGAGTTGGAATCTCTGTCAAACTCTTCCATTAATTCTAGACCTAACAACAAGGAACAGTAGGTTAAGGGGCACCTCAGTGGCTGAGTCCATTAAGCATCTGACTCTTGCTTTCAGCTGAGGTCATCATCTTAGGCTTCTGAGACAGACCCCCATGTTGGGCTCTGAGCTCAGCATGGAGCCTGCTTGGGATACTCTCCCTCTGCCCTCCACTCACTCTCTCTTAAGAAAAGAAAAGAGAAGAAAAGAAAAGAAACAATGGGTTAAGAAGAAGAAATTCTTCCTTATACAATCTTTATGGAAATTAAAGGAAAAACAAGGACACTCCAGAATGTGATTACCTATGGGAAATAAATGTAATTTAGAGGCTACCTTGTATGTTTACACACACACACACACACAGTCACACACACAAATTTTTGGAATATAGTTGGAACATCATTTCCAGGGAATCTAATTTAGAAGCTATCAATTAAAATTGCTCTTAATCTTTTGGCACATTAAAGATATCACCATAGTCTTTAAAAACATGTTCTATTCCATAGGAAGAAGGGGAGTTTAGGTATCTCCTTCAATAAAGCATTATTATTTGTGCTCTTTTCTTTTGACATTTTATATAATTCCAAGAAATGAAAACAACAGTAAAAACAATAAATACACCCATATCTTCATCCATCATCTCTAACTAGAACAGTCTGTGGAATAGTTGCAGTAAACATATGTTCTATCCATCAGTTAACAACGTATGTGTGCGGGGGAGGGGAGGAGTGTGCTGACAGAGGGTACAACATACACAAATACACTTTTGTTAAATGAAGTTTGGTCAGTATATTTAAATATGAAGATGAAAGGAATCAAGCACATCAGTATGCACTTATTCTATCATATGTAGAGTGTTGTAATATTATTTGAGAGTAGAGTGTGATAAAAAAAAGGGTATGTACTTAACCATAGTCAAAATTGAGAGTGTTAATAATCAAATAATCAAAATAATGTGAAATAAAAGGAAAAATAATACTATCCAAAATAAATTAGAAAAAGAAGAAAAAGTGGGGGAACAGATATGACAAGTAGAACACAAAAAGCAATTGGTAGGTCTAACTGTACTGTATTAAAATTTGATTAAGTGTAAATAATAATAACACTCTAAGGCAGAGAATTACAGTGAACTTAAATAAGTGAAAAACATTTATATCTTATCCATAAGAAAAATATAAAGAAATAGACCGATTGAAAGTTAAAAGATAGGAAATGATATACTATGCAAAAATAATCTTAAACAAACCATACTGACTACTTTAATATAAGATGATAGAATTCAGGGAAAGAATGTTGACAGAGATACAGAAAGTGTATTAGTTTCCTGACTGTCTAATGAAGTAGAATGGCTTCAGCAGCAGAAATTTATTGTTCCGTAGCTTTAGAGTCTAAAAGTCTGAAATCAAGGTGTCAGAAGGATCTATTAGTTTGGAGGGCCGTGAGGAAGAATTTGTTGCATGACTCTCTCCAAATTTCTAGTAGTCCTCCGGCAAATCTGGCATTCTTGGACCTGTGACAGCATAACTGCCATGTTCAAATGGCATTTACCTGGTGCTCCCATATCATCTTCTCTCTGTATATGTCTCTATGTTCAAATTTCTTCTTTCTGCAAGGAACTGTAGTCATACTGGGGCAGGGCTTGTCTTAATTACCTCCTTTTATTGTGGTTATCTCTGTAAAGATGCCATGTCCAAATAAGGTCACATTCTGAGGTATACAAGTTAGGACTTAAACATCTTCTTGGAAGTACTCATTTCAACCCATAACAAGGAGCATTTCATGACTAAGGGTCAAATCTTCAAAAAGAGGTAAAAATTCTCACTTCCTCACCTTATAACAGAGCTTCCAATCACTTGAGGCAAATTCTAGTAGAACTAAAATGATAAGTCAACAAATGAACCATCATAGATGCAAGTTCAGCACTCCTCACAAAATGTGGATATATAAACAAGTAAAAAAAATATGAGAGTGTTAATAATCAAATCATCAAAATAATGTGAAATAAAAATAAAAGTAAAAAATAAGGCAAACAGATAACCCAACTAAAAATAGTCCAAAAAAAAAAAGTAGACTATGAGATGGGGGAGTTGCATGAGATCTATGGTATGCATCAGATACATGAATGGCAAATAAACACATGAAAAGTAAATAGTAAATATCAGGGGAAGTAAATTAAAACCACAATGGGATACTATGGCACAGCATTAGAATGGTTAAAATTTGAAGAGTGATAATACCAAGTATTTAAGAGGATGAGGAGTGAACAGAAAACTTCTCTACTTCTATAGGAAATATAATATGATTCACCCTTCATATCAATTTGACTGTGTTCTTTCCAGTCACATGTCCTTAGGAGCTTTTCTAAAAAGATGCAAACCTGGAACAATCCAAATGTTCAGCAACAACTGGACGGAAATACAAACTGGGGTATATCCACATAAAGAAATATTACTCAGTAATAGAAATGGTGCACACTAAAGCCATTGGTGAATCTCAAAGCCATTTTGGTAAGTGAAAAGTTCAAAAAGTTATACACACTACGTAACTTTATCCCTATGGAATTCTAAAATAAATAAATATAATCTGTTGTACTAAGTTTGTGGTTATGTACTAAGTTTGTTGTACTAAGTTTGCGGCTATGAAATTTTGGGGATGGTAGAAATATTTTAAGTCTAGATTTTTGTGTTGGTTACACAAGGGTATTCATTTTATAAACTGTATTAAGCTGTATTATTATACATTACTCTACCTTTGTTATGTAAACTGTATTTAGAAGGAGTTGTTGAGGAAGAAGAAGAGGATGAGACGAGAGAACTACAAGAAGTATATGGGACATGATAAAAGTAGCTGTAAATAAACCAAATACTAAGTGTATTGATTTTCATATACTCCTGATACGAATGACACTAGTTAGTACATAGTTGAATGTCAACCAATTATTGCATTAATATTCTCTTTTTCTGAAATAAAAGGTTTTTATTGCACCAAACAATGGAATGTTCCAAACATTCTAAAATTAGAAAATCATTTCATGCTCCATGCAGTTTATTGTATATTTTGGGGTCTAAATGTGTTGAAGTACAGAAAAAAAAAATCCAATATCTAAGAATTAGGCATACATAATAAATATATATATAAAATAATCCCTTAAAATTCTATACATATTTTATAAAGGCCTTGTAAGAGGGAAAAACAAAAGTTTTAATCCCAAATCTAAAAGAAAATGATTCACTTCCATCTGCCAAAAATGCTGTGCTTTTAAATATCTCTGCAGTATTTTTCAGTCCTCTAGCAAAACAATCCTTCAATTTGATCCTGGACAAGGACACATTGTCTGTGATGATCAAGACTATTTACAGCCTGAAGTTTTACCCAAAGCATCAATGGTTTGTAGAGTTCTTCATTACTGAAACCTTTCTTAAAAGAATTTTCAAAAGCCATTTTCCATTTTTTTTCTTCACTTCTCTTCTTCCACTGAACAAGTAATAGCAATAATATTTTCATTACAGATTTGTTCATTTTTATTAATTTCTCAGGTTTTTATCTTTAGGGGTTGCAACAAATAATAGGTGAAATTAGTTCCAGTAAAATGGCAAGGAAGGTCTTCAAAGAGCCTATGCTTCTCTCTGAAAAGGTTAGATTCACAAAGCCTCCCCAGAGATGAGGATATCTAAACTGCTTGAAGGTCCCGCAAGTGCTTAATCATGTTCTCAGGGAGATTTATGCTAAAATGTAGAAATATTTTTTTCTAAATTTTCCTATACTATGAACTATGCCATGCTGCTTTTTGTCTTATTTGAATAAATACAAAATATTTTAACTTGTCATACCTCATCTGGACTAATTTTCTTATTATTAATTAATAAAACAAATATAGAGTTCTGATGCCAAGATACATAGTATTCATCTGCTCAAAGCTAATCATGATCAATATAACTGTTTCAATTATGCTGTATCATAATTTAACCAAAAAGATACTGAAGATGTGTGTTCTCATTGTTAGTTACAATATCCAAAATTAAGAGATTTAAAGCAATATATAGGTGCCTATATGGCTTAGTTATTTAAGCCTCTGCCTTCAGCTCAGGTTCTGGGACGGAGCCCCAAGTCAGGTTCCCTGCTCAGCGGGGAGTCTGCTTCTTCCCACTCTTCTACCCCTCCCCCAGCTTATGCTCCTACATTCTCTCTCTCTCTCTCTCTCTCTCTCAAATGAATACATAAAATCTTTGAAAAAGAAATTAAAAATTAAAAAATGAAGCAATATTTATAAAGTAAGATAAGCTGCTTTCTCATAAGATTTTGCTTATCTTCACACATTAATTTTTTTAATGTTTCAATTATTGTTTATAATACTGTTTAAAATAAATTAAATACCACACTGGGCTTGTAAGATATAGGCCATAAACTTGAGTTTTAAGGCCAAGCTTCCCCAACACGAAGTATTATTATTAGACAAAACTAGAATGAACCTCTCTCTCTCCTTCTCTCTCCCTCCCTGAATATGCCACTATAAAACAAATAAATTGCTTTATTTAAAAAAAAACTGTTATTAATATTTTATCTTCAGAGTGTCATATCCTAATATTCTAAAGCATATTATCTAAATTAGGGTTTATTTAACCATAAGTTTTTGTGAAAATCAAATAAATTTTATGAAGTTAATCTTAACCTGAAACATACTCTTAAGTATTTCATTAAGATATATTTGTTCTGCTTAAGTAAGTAATATTCTACTTTATAGATGTATACACATACAGGTTAGAATGCATCTATTCTATACAGCAGATAAGGAGTGGTAATACCTTGATCATAAAGTACTACCTTGTAAATTTCTCTGCTATATCAATGATCAGTTTTATCTGCCATCTTAGCCAAGATTCATGGTTCCCCATGTCTACATTGTCTCACCAGTAAAATGTTTCTTAGTATACAGTAGTGATGACTTTTATGTTAAGCAAATATCTATATTTACTCACACAAGCTAATAAGCAAATATTAGGACATCTCAATGAATAAACCAAACCCTTAAAAACAATTATTGACTAAGGACCCTAGTGCATAATATCCCTCTTACTTTGTGTATGTGTAACCTGTCATATCAAAGTGTTTTGATTCTCAAATTTGGTGACCAATACCAACTTTGCTTTATATGCAGCTATCTATAAAAGAAAGCAAAAGCAAATGCTAATAAAGTCTCATTTACTCATTTTTTTAAGTTCTTCAGTAAATATTTTTGGGTACCCATATCAGCCTTGCTGATAGATCCATTGTTATAGCAAGTAAAACAACACTAAGCTCATTCTTCATTAAGTTCTTGGCTTAGTGAGAGAAATAAAGATGAAGGTAAGTAACTAGAAGACAACAACTGCTAAAAAGGTGATTATAAAATTTGTAATCAAAATGAATATTTTATTTAGAATTCTGAAATCTCTTGGTGAAGTCAAGAAAGGCTTTAATAAAGACGTGCTTTTAGATCTTTTGATTTGAAATAACAAATACAAACTTAAAGTCTGGCAAATATGGTGCAATCTTGTCAGAATAAAAGAGTAAGCATGAGAGAAGAGAGGTGGGAAATGAGAGAGCAATTTGGAATCCATAAGAAATCTAGTTTAGTTGAATAGACCACCTTGTGGGATGAGACAGAAAATGTATTTGAATCTGATCCCTAAATCATAATATTGATAAATATAATCTAAAACAAAAATAAATGAAGAGAATTGATATATACATGTTAACTTTAACCAAACATCTGATGCTCCATATTCTTCTTTCATTTTATTTTTATTTAAAAAAATTATTTATTTGAGAGAGTAAGGGAGAGTGAGAGAGTGCACTGGTAGAGGGAAGAGGCAGAGGGAGGGGGGTTAGAAGCAGGCTCCCTGTTAGGCTGGAAGACCAAAACTGGGCTCAGTCCCAGGACCCTGAGATCATGATCTGAGCAGAAGGTAGACACTTACCCAATTGAACCACCCAGCCACCCCTGCTTCATATTCTTTGAGTTGAATTTCCAGAATCAAATACACTAATTTATGTTTGCTAATTGTCCTCTACATCAAGAGCTTCATGCATTCTGAGAAAATAATTAAGGCATGACTTTAGAAGAAATGAGCATTTATTGAAGAACTCTATTAAAATAAATCTATGGAATAGGTAGCTTTGTATTTCCATTTTAGAGATAAGATTTTATTGCTAAGCATAAATAATTGGCCCATGGCTTTTTGACTTTATTTGGTCTATGGTGACATAACTTCTATGTTTAAACCCAAGTGTGTGCAGTTCTAAATTTTATCTTTATATAATAAATGAATATACATTCTGTCCATCATCTCCATTTCAATTTCCATAAACAAGAGAACAAATAATGAGAAGTGAGATTTGAAAACAAACTAGGATTTTTCTGATTATCCCTTTCCAACTCTACTTTCACAAGATCCTTTTAGCGCACATTAGACCAAATAAACACATGTTCTAGTAAGTGGAGAACACAGAGTGGAAATATCATGTCTTAAGAGGTAGTTTGATAGGGGTGCTGGAGTGGCTCAGTGGTTTAAGCCTCTGCCTTCAGCTCAGGTCATGATCTCAGGGTCCTGGGATCCAGCCCCACATTGGGCTCTCTGCTCATCAGGGAGCCTGTTTCCGCCCCTCTCTCTCTCTGCCTGCCTATGATCTCTGTCTGTCAAATGAATAAACAAAATCTTTAAATAAATAAATAAAAATCTTTAAAAAAAATTGTAAGAGGTAGTTTGATATCAGTTTAGTGCCATCAAGCTTTCTTTTGCAGTAGCAATGTACTACTAACTCATATTCAGCTCATTTATTTAGTCATAACATATTTATTGAGTACTTATATGTCAGGCACTCTGCTAAACACAAAAGTAAACAATTCAATCATTCCCCCTCTCCTCATAGAGTTAACCAGTTGCAAACACAAGCTTATCCATCTTGTATTCTGCAGACACTGACACCCTGAATGAGTTTAGGCAACCGTAATCTAATCTCTTCATTTCACAGCTGAGAATATCTACAACTATCTACGACTCTCTCTCTTTTTTTTTTTATATTTATTTATTTGACAGAGAGAGGGATCACAAGTAGGCAGAGAGGCAGGCTGGGGGCGGGGGAGCAGGCTCTCCACTGAGTGGGGAGCCCAATGTGGGGCTCGATCCCAGGACCCTGAGATCATGACCTGAGCCGAAGGCAGAGGCTTAACCCACTGAGCCACCCAGGTGCCCCACTATCTACCACTCTTAAATGCATTACTAAATTACCATAGATTCCTAAGACCCAGAACTTTTGATTCCCAGGCCAATTTTATTTCCTCTTTAAGCCCATATATTGCTTATCTACTAAGGGGTCGGTGTCTTCTTTATCTCTGTAAGAGGATGCCCTGTCACTTGAACATAAATATCTTATAGTTGTTATCTTTTAGGTTTTTTTTTCAAACTTGTCAGAATAATATTGAAATTAGAGACTAATATGATGAGTTTATTGTGTAATTCTCAAAATTACTAAAGATTTATAAAAGGCTAAGAAATACTAAAGGCATTGAATTATTTCTTTAGTATGACTTGGGTATGAAGATTAAAATCTAAGTTTGAGGGTGCCTGGGTGGCTTAGTCGTTAAGCGTCTGCCTTTGGCTCAGATCATTATCCCAGGGTCCTGGATTGAGCCCCACATGGAGCGCCACAGTGGTGGGAAGCCTGCTTCTCCCTCTTCTACCACCCCTGTTTGTGTCCCCTCTCAAGCTGTGTTTCTCTCTGTCAAATAAATAAAATCTTGAAGAGAAAAAAAAAGTTCTATACAATTCACCTCCTGAAATGTCAGCATAAATGTGTTCCTTTCAACCACAATCTTTAGGGACACATTTTTTACTTAATAGTTTATAGTCAAAATAGAGCCATAACCTATTAAATTAAAAGACATTCACTGAATATCTACCTTATTTAGGGCACTTACTTTTATTCTATGAGTTAGGGTGAGCCATGTAAAACTGTCTTGTGTTTCGTCTTCTGCAGACTACTTACTACTTAGTAGAGTTTGAAATCTCAATGTTTAGTATTTAACTTGTAAAAATAACATAATCATTTTCAATAACATAAAAATCTAGACAAATAAAAATGTGGTGTGAAAACAAACCATAGCTTGTCTCAATTTCTGAATTTGTTTTCAATCAGTTTATTAATTTTATTTTGACTCTAAAATTAAGGAAAACATAATATTTTATTCTTTTCAAAGGGATTCATGTGGTAAAAATATGATGGAGTATACTCTAGAAGTAAAACATCATTTTTTTTTTACTAATGGGCCCCCAAACTTTGGAGATTAAGAAAAGAGATCCTTTTGATAAATGATTAAAAAAAAAAATGAAACATTGCTAATGTAGTAGGCTGCTATTTTGTACTTGCTTCCTTTTGAAATACAGAGCAACTCATTTAGCCAGTATTTCTACTAGAAAATAAATGATAAGCTTTTTAAAATGTGATGCCCAGAGACAAATAGTAAAACTATGATGTCAGCTAAAGAAACATATAAAGGAGAAAGCAAGTTCCCAACTAAGAGAAATAAATGAACTAATAACTGATTCTGTTGAAAATTCACCATACCTAGTAAAAATATCTGCACATCCATTTATAATATTAATACTAATATTGCCACATTTTGTTGAGTTATAAAAGCAAGTGTTGACTGGACAAACTTAGGACACTGACTACAACTATAATGCAGACGATGATCGTCAATCCAATATTGCATTTTGTATTATGCAAAGGAAAACAACAAATCTGCAGCAATTGAACAGCTCTCTTTCATAAGCATGTGATTAGATCATGTACAACCAAAATAAATGTCTAAATTTTGAAACTGGAACCGCATTATGTAAATAGAGATGGGATTATCTGAAAAATGTAATAAGATATGGACTTGAGGTTTGCAAACCAATGTATAAACAGATATATATGAATTTACTACCTGCTAAGCAAGCACTAAATAACTGATTTATATTCATGAATCCATTGAATTGAATTGTTCAGCAGAGCCAAAATAAATGTTATTATATTTTCAGAAGTGTAGTAGTCAAAGCGATCCTCTAAAGAGCTAACAGGAAACTGTTATTTATTTTTACTTCAAAACAGTTTTAAGGTAGAAATCATTAAGACTGAGAAAACAGAAAATAAGTACAATGATGACATTCATTTACAGAAAGGAAATTGATAAGGTGATTGCTGTTATTTTTAATGTTGAAAATAAAAAGAAGCAAGAATATTATGCAAACTATTTTCAGTCTATATCTATCACAAAACATTTATAAAAAATACTGTGTTCTGAATGACATAAAATTTACTCAAATCCAAATATATATTTAAATTTTCCTAGTTGTCTATTAATATATGAAAACAAAAATACATTTTAAAACTTACAAATAATTTCTGGGCATATAATACTCAACACATTTAATTTGCTAACTTGACATCAAAGATAATGTAGGATGTCATATTATATGGAACCATAACAGCCTCCCTCCCCCAAAATATAAAAACTCTAAATGAAAAATATGTTTTATTATCATGAGAGAATAAAGCTCTCCCATGGCTAATGGAAGGCTTTTTGTTTCTTTGCTCTATATTTTTATGTTTCTGTTTTTCTCACTTTAAAATTTCTAGGTAATTTGGAATTGCAGGGTATAGAAAAATTGCCTGATTTGTTTATTTTGCATAATAATTGCCAACATTTATTGAGAACATACACAGTTCATGAAACTTCTAAAACTCCATTGAGTAAGGTACTATTATTACTCTTACTTTACAGTGGGGAAACTGAGATCAAAGAAGCAAATTGGCCATGATAATT
Source organism: Mustela nigripes (assembly GCF_022355385.1). Classification (NCBI taxonomy): domain Eukaryota; kingdom Metazoa; phylum Chordata; class Mammalia; order Carnivora; family Mustelidae; genus Mustela; species Mustela nigripes. The sequence continues at coordinate 45,248,190 of NC_081566.1, forward strand.
CAGGGCATAGAAAGTGCACGAACTGAAATTTTCAGGTCAGCTTTAAAAGCTCATGCTTGGGGTGCCTGGATGGCTCAGTTGGTTGAGCAACTGCCTTGGGCTCAGGTCATGATCCTGGACTTCCAGGATCAAGTCCTGCATCGGGCTCCCAGCTCCTTGGGGAGTCTGCTTCTCCCTCTGACCTTCTCCTCTCTCATGCTCTCTCTCACTCATTCTCTCAAATAAATAAATACAACCCTAAAAAAAATTAAAAAAAAATAAAAGCTCATACTTTCACTATTATAAATGTTTTTCTTATACTTTCACCATTTCACCTCTACTCTCAAACTTCGTATTATACTATTTCTCTATGAAATTTGGATTGGTTTCATGTTTACAGACAGGGGTGTGATCTGGCTAGTGGACAATAACCAAGAGCCACAGGACTACTGTTGATTATGTTCATTTCTCCATTCATAGGTATTCTAATTACATTATTTGGGTAAAGTTTCTTAAAACTTAACAATATAAGGATTCAAAATTGAATGTTAAAAATGCTCAAATTTGTCATATTTTATATTTTTTTCTTTCTATAGCCTATGGAATCACCTCTTGCATAGGAGGGGGATAAGAAGTCTTCTTAGTTCTGAGTAATGTATCGAAACATTACACACCTGAAACTAATATAACATTATATGTTAATTAGACTGGAATAAAAATTAAAAACTTAGTAAAAATGAAAACAAAAACAAACACAAGAGTATATATATATATATGGGGCATCTGGGTTAAGCCACTGTCTTAACAATTATGTCAACAATTATGTCACTAATGGGTTAAGCCACTGTCTTCAGATCAGGTCACAATCTCAGGGTCCTGGGATTGAGCCCCACATCAGGCTCCCTGCTGAGAAGGAAGCCTGCCTCCCTCTCTCTCTCTCTGCTTGCCTCTCTGCCTACCTGTGATTTCACTCTCTGTCAAATAAAATCTTTTTTAAAAAAGTATATATACATATATATATTTATTTTTTACAAAATTAGGCTTATGTTTAATCACCATTTTGAATTTTCTTATAGTTGGAGTGAGGTTAGGGAAATTTTTATTTAAATATGTATTAAATACACCCACATAGAATAAAGAAAAATGTTAAAACTGATTATTATGGTAACAGAGACTTTTAATTTATTTCATACATGTGTATTTTTCTAAAATTTCAAGAAGACACTTGTGTTACTTTTAAAATTGGAATTATATATATATATATATATATTTTACATACAACTGCTTCAATAATAGCAAATTTGAATGGAACATACATGCTTGATCACTGATATGAGAAGCACCTTTTGTAATTGAAGATGGTGCAACTGCTGTGTTCGGCACTGGCTGACTGAGGGATCAGATAGAAAATAGAAAATATTTCCAGAAAACAGATGATAATAATCCAGTTGGCAAGTGTCCAGTTTGATCTTCTGCCAGCAGACAATGGAAGTTAAAGAAGACAAGAACTTCAAGAATGAGCTATCTTGGAAAACATGGCTGCTTATTGGAAAGCTTACTGATGTTGCTATTGAATTTGGAAACCAAAATAAAAATTACTTAAAAGATTAAAGAGTTTCTTAGGAAGCTCTCATTATCCCTGAAATGCCTGTTGTTTCTTGCCATAATAAGATCCATATGTGGTTTTAGCTTCCATATTAGTGACATAATTGTTAACATAATCATGAATGTAATTATAATATCTATTTTTATGCCTTATTTTAGAAATGGGGATTTTTAAAAGTTATATCATTGAAACTTCAAATAATCTCGTGAGCTGAATACTGTTCTTGCATACAATAAAAAGCAAACAAGCAAAACCCTCTACTTTTAAACTTCGTATTATACTATTTCTCTATGAAATTTCCTCCGTCAACAATCTGTGTTTCCAATAGACTGTTTCCTTTTTCTATGTCTCTCTTTTATTTAAAACTAACATATTAGATTTGTTTCATGCATGGAACAATTTCCAAAGTAGCAAAAAAGCACTAATTTTAAAAAGTGAAGTTAAGGGAAATCTAGGAAGGGTTAGAATAAAAGTTAGAATGTGTGAGCATAGAAATTAACTCAGAGAAGTAGAGATCAAAAAGGCTACCACTTTTGGTTTAATTTGGGGACCAATGTGGGAAATTTTTCTCCCTTACCATTTGTCATTAGTAAAAATGTCTCAGCCAACTCATTGATGAGAATCTATATATTCCCATATGCATAAAGCAGTGTGCCCCTAGCTTCTTGGGTAAAGTGTGTATTGCCCAATAGGGCAGAACAATGGAGCACTGTCCCTGGTCCTAAAATATACATAAAGAGGACTGCAGAAAATTACAAGAGTTGCAAATAGTAGCTAGAAGCTCATGACATTTAGTTAGAGTGAAGTTAATCAGCCAAGGTGTTATCTGTTCCAGTACAAAAATGTTCCAGGTCAGTCTACAGTGAGCTGGAGGTCTTATAGCTACAAGTCTTGTAGCTCTTAAAGAGACTTTTTCATTCAGCTTCCCACAAGGCTTGGTCAGAGAATTGGATTGGTTTCATGTTTACAGACAGGGGTGTGATTTGGCTAGTGGACAACGACCAAGAGCCACAGGACTACTGTTGATTGTTTTTATGTCTGCTTTTAATAAACTTATTGTGCCCAAAGGCAAAGGTGTTAGAGTTCCTGCTGCACAAAAAGATCCAAAAAGATTCTTCCATTTAACCCTCAAATAAGTTTACTCTTAAATTAACTCTATATTGCTCGTAAATAAGAAATACAGGTAAAAATGTGAACAGATAAAATCCATTTTCATGGGCGCCTGGGTGGCTCAGTGGGTTAAGCCGCTGCCTTCGGCTCAGGTCATGATCTCAGGGTCCTGGGATCGAGTCCCGCATCGGGCTCTCTGCTCAGCAGGGAGCCTGCTTCCTCCTCTCTCTCTCTCTGCCTGCCTCTCTGTCTACTTGTGATCTCTCTCTGTCAAATAAATAAATAAAATCTTTAAAAAAAAAAATCCATTTTCATGTTTATCCATTGTTACAAAGGTCATGAATTGCAATGGAATGATCATAGATTTTGAAGCCAGAGAATTACAATATTTTATTTTCTGTTTCCCATTAATAACAGTATGCGTTTTGAAAATTAATTTGTTCAGCTTCAATTTCTTTATCTGAAAGGGAAATTTTTTTTGTAATTATGAAAATCAAATATACCCTGATATGAGATTAGATTAGTGCTAAAAGAAAAAAAAATAAAAAACAAGAACAAAATAAACATGCAATATGCTAGAAACTGATAATTTTATATCTATGGTCCAGAATTATTTTGTTGTGCAAAAATTGTCTCTTCCTTTCATGAGAAGGATAGGAGATATCAGGAAATTGTTTCCAAAATAAGGTTTGCCTGGCCGGGTGGTGGTGGTGGTGGGGGATCAGTGAATGGTTTGTGGTTTATCTCAAAAAAAAAAAAAAAAAAGTGACATGTTGTGAGGCCTAAATGCAATGAAGTATAACAATGTTGCTTCATTTCACCGGGTCAAATGGGGCAGTGGAACATTTTTTTTCAAGTCATTAACCAGGCAATCTTGCAAATGCAAAGTTACAAAAAAAAGTTATTTGACTCATTGTTTGGTTGCTTAACTCCTTTTCATAGCAAAAGACTCTATTTGTCACTTTAAATAGCACAGCTAGATCAATGGATTTTAAATAGAGAGGGAAGAATATTTTTTATTATAAAGAGACGCAAACAGAAGCTATGATAAATTTTCAAGAAAGTCATGATTGTAGGAAATGTTTTAGTTTGTTTATGTTTACCTATGTTTACCTGTTTACTTTTACAAATGCACGGTTAATTTCCAAAAGCATATACATTTTAAAAAAAAGGTCACAACATAAGACTATTTTCTGAATTTCTCATATAATGAGTTATTGAATAGATCTGGATTTGAAAGACATTTTACTAGTATGCTTTATTAGTACTTTCCTTGATAAGACAACTTAAGAGTAGCCAATATGTTTCCAAGGATATTTTTAAGTTTGCCAGCAGTTCCTTTTGTAGTTATATATATATTTGATATTTCTTCCAAATTGTAGCAACTTGTCTGGAATCTGGTCTTTCTGTACAAAATTATTCTACCTCTGTGAATCCAGAGAGCAGAATATCAAGTCAAGGAGGATTTTTTTCCATTCCTTGAAACCTAATGAAATTTTTCCTGCTGGTGTTAAAAATAACTTAAGATTGGGGCACCAGGGTGGCTCAGTGGGTTGGGCCTCTGCCTTTGGCTCAGGTCATGATCCCAGGATTCTGGGATTGAGCCCCACATAGGGCTCTCTGCTTAGCGGGGAGCCTGCTTCCCCCTCCTCCTTTGCATGTCTCTCTGCTTACTTGTGATCTTTCTGTCTAATAGATAAATAAAAACTCTTTTTAAAAAAATCTTTAAAAAAATAAATAAGATCAGTTCCTTCCTTGGAAAATATTTTCTCCTTTAGGGGATGAGAATACCTATAACTATTATTCTATGCCTGTTCCACTGTTGCATTTTGGAAGTAGGTAACTTCTTTTGTAGCTTCTCAGGTCCACAAATGGACACAAATTTGCCCCAAGATAGATCATACGCAGAGACTTACCCATACTTAATTTAGGTGCTGACATTGGGAATGTCTGTGCCAACAGGCTGGATTTTGGACTCTGAGTTCATGTTCTAATGCGTTGAGGTTCTTAAACACTTTGGGCTGAATGTATTTTGTGCATAGGGTAGACATGAATCTTTAAAGGCTAAGGGCAGGGGCACGTGGGTGGCTCAGTCAGTGAAGCGGCTGCCTTTGGCTCAGGTCATGATCCTGGGGTTCCTGGGATCGAGCCTCAAATAGGGCTCCCTGCTCACCAGGTAACCTGTGGTTCCCCCTGCTTCTGCTCTCTCTCTCCCTGTCTGTCAAATAAATAAATAAAATGTTTAAAAAAAATAAGTAAAGGCTGAGGGCAGACTGCAGTTGCTTAATGAATGCCATTCCCTGCAAATGATATTCGTGCCTTAATCCTTAGAAGCTGTCTGTGTATATTATTTTACATGAAGAAGAATGAAAGAAAGAAAGAAAGAGAAAAGAATTTCCAGATGTGATTGAATTAACTCTTGCAATAATCTTATCCTAGATTATCTGTGTGGGTCCTAAATGCAATCACATGTATCATTTTTAAGGGGGAGGAGTAAAAAATTTGACATGCACAGATGAAAAAGAGAAGGTAATGTGACCACAGAGGTAGAGATTGGAGTGATATGGCCACAAGTTAAGAAAAGCCAGCAGTTATCAGAAGATTGAAGATTGAAGAGGTTAGGAACACTTCTCTAGAGCCTGTGACCCTGCCGCCACCAGATTTCAGCACAGTAAAACTAATATTGAACTTCTAGCCTCTAGAACCCTGAGAAAATAAATTTCTGTTGTTTTAAATCACCAAATTTGTGATAATTTATTATAGGAGTCATAACAACCCAATACAGAGGAAGGCCTGTCCAAATTTCTGTTGCCTATGTCCTATCAGTCCACAAATGCGACAAGAAGGGGGGTAGGTGGGTGGTTCAGTCAGTTAGCATCTGACTTTTGGTTTTGTCTCAGATCATGATCAAATGGGTAATGAGACTGAGCCACAAATTGGGCTCCATGCTCAGAGTAGATTCTGCTGGAAAATTCTCTCCCTGTCCCTCCCCCTACTCTCTCTCTCTCTCTCTCTCTCAAATAAATAAATAAATCTTAAAATAAAATGTGACAGGAAAGACTACCTGATCAAATTTGCCCTAGTGAGACACTGTTCCCCTAAAAATTTGGCAGAGGAGTTAGGTAACTATCTTACAATTTTTCTGTTAACTTATATATTTATCATGTGAACAAGATAACAGAGACAAATATGATACCACTTAGTTTAGAAGAATTTCTGTGCCCTATTTCTTTCTTTTTTTTTTTTTAATGATTTTATTTATTTATTTGAGAGAGAGAGAGAGCATTAGCGAGAGAAGCAGACTCCTTGCAGGGAGTCTGATGTGGGACTCGATCCCAGGACTTCAGGATCATGACCTGAGCCGAAGGCAATCGCTTAACCAACTGAGCCACCCAGGCACCCCTCTGTGCCCTATTTCTTGATTAGACATCTCCACAAATTATAAGTCCCCTTGGGAGAAAGAGCTCACTTTGAATTCTTAAGGGTGAACAAATACATGCATTCTTGGTAGACTTTTTGAGCCCAAATATACCTATTACACAGGTGATGCTCAACTAGGAAGAGATACCTTTACACAATTTTTGAACCTGGAACTAAGGGTTATTGTAACAATGAAGTTGTCACAACCATTACCAGAAGCAAAATAGGAAAGGGTGTGGCCCTATCCAGTTAACACTGGTGGTGCCAGATTGCAAGATATGGAATTAATATTAAGTGGCAGTAGCCACGATAGCTTCCTCAGATCAACCCCATCAATCAGCTCAGCCCCACTGTTAACTGCATGTATGCGTGTTTGTTCTTGCTTGTTTTTAAAGTCTCCCAAAACAATCCCCAAAGCTTCCACAAAGAACCCAATCTCTTTCCCGTAAATTTATTTTCTTTGTGCAAATAGGAATCTAGGCTGAATTAAAAGATAGGGAAAGCCATACCACGTTTTTTGAACTATTTCAGAAAAAAAAAAAAAGTGTACTGAGAGGAAAGAGTAAGTCATTTGAAGACAGAAAAAGAGGCAAGAGTCTGAAAAACATCCTTTTTCCTCTTCTGGTTCTAGTGCCTTTTTTAGGTACAACTGTATGTTTACATTTACAGTTCATATAAAAAACCTGTACACCTTTATTTTTAAGCTTATTTTTGTTGGTTTCCATGATTGTCATTTGAAATGTACTAACCACAGTGAATTTTAAATATGAATTAGAAAATTACTTCTTACATAACTTCACAACACAATTTTATTAGATTGAGGTTATAGGATCTAAAATATAAAACATTGAAGTTCACCTACTTAATTAATTTTTGGTGTAGAACATTTAAAGTATATAAAATTAGCAAATATTCTTGCCATTATGTAGCAATATAATTGTATGAAACTATCTAGACCTTTAAGAAATCAAAATCTCAGCTCTTCATCAGGGTGTTTTTGTTTTAAGATTTTATTTATTTATTTGACAGACAAAGATCACAAGTAGGCAGAGAGGCAGGAAAAGAGAGAGGAGGAAGCAGGCTCCTTGCTGAGCAGAGAGCCCAATGCGGGGCTCCATCCCAGGACCCTGGAATCATGACCTGAGCTGAAGGCAGAGGCTTTAACCCACTGAGCTACCCAGGCGCCCCTCTCATCAGTTTTGTTTTAAGATACCTTGTAGAGTTTCATTTCAATTTTTAGAATATTTTTGTAACTTTTAACTATTTTGTGATATTGTATCTTGAATGATCCAATATGGCATCATATAGCATTTTTAGTGAGATAGCTCATTATAATATCATTGTGTGGGGAACTATTAGACTCAGTTATATCTTAGTATAGTTATAAAATAGATTATTATTGAAACTTTAATTTTCTTAATATATAGTTATTTATCAAATGGACATCATATTCATATATACTTAAGGATCCCGTTTTGGAGGAATATGTTTAGAGAACAGCTATATTAAAAAGAAGGTATACTGTTCTTTCATAATTGTAGTATTCAAAAAATTGTATTCAATAATTTCATTCAAAATTGGGTTTAGTAAAACCTTTGGAAATGAACAATAATATAATGTACTTGAAGTATTTAATAAATAACAAATAGATACTTAATTAATAAGTAATGGAAAAGCTTGAACTGTAGAAACTTAAACATAAAGAACAGTTATTTAGATTTCTGCTTTTGGTGGCAGTGGTGGTAATGATGGTGTGTGTGTGTGTGGCATACATAAAATCAAATGTAATAAAGAAAACAAAAGTTTTTTCTAGGAATGCAATATATTTTTGACTGTACAAATTACTCAAATTCATGAAAATGTAAAAAGTAAGATTAAAAAAAGATATGTTGGACTTGAATCATAATACAAAAGTCACTAAAATGCATTTAACTGACAATGTCATGCTCTTGCCAACTGATCTTGGCCAAACATGTTTAAGTGCTGGCCAACTACTCTAGCAATGATGGATAGCAGGAATGCTAAAAAGCTCTAACATGAATTGAATGCAGTTGATACTGAATATTTATCCCAGCTTTAAATTCTATTGCATACTAATGTTTAATTTACATGCACAGACTAAAAAGATAGGTTTCATTTATGAAACATCCTTCTTTTTGATTTTAGGAAATATTTTTTAAAGCAACCAGTAGAACTATATAGATAGTTTCTTTGTTTTGTTACATTGTAAAGACCTGGAAATATTCACATTATTTAACCTAAACACATTGTTTTTTCCTGAGCTATATGGTTTGATGGTCACTATAGCAGAAAAAATCAGTTAATGATTTTATGACATTTTAAGATCCACAGATTAATATATTATAGTTTTAATAGTGTCATGTTATCAGAACAAAATGAGAACTAAGAGAAAATGAAGTATAAAAGCATAAACAAGGAAAACTAATTAAGATTTCTTTTTCAAAACACTAACAATTGGAGACAGTGAGATTTGTGAAAAGGCTTAAACATTTGTGAAAAGGCTAACTTCTACATAGATAACTGGGTTTATGTGTAAGTAATCATAGACAGTGCCTGTGCTATGGTCTGGAGGTGATTCAGCTACTTTCAGCTGAGTAACTCGAGGCCTTAGTTAAGTTCACTGTACATAACTCCACATGAGAAGAGTGTGGAGTTGCCTAGAAGTAGAATTTTGTATGTCACTTAATTCAGTATAAATTCAAATTCAAACTTGATTTTATAAACTTAGGGTATTAAATAAAATTTCTATGGTAGGCATAGAAAACATCTCAAAAATGTACCAAGAAAAAGGATATGAAATGGGCATTCAAAGAGTTCCCTACAAAAAATTCAAATAAATATAAGAGAAGACAGAAATGGAGGAACCAAGAATCTAGAGTATAAGATAAACCAAAAAATGCAGCAAAATGGCACAAGTCTTACAGTAGTGTAAATAGATAAAATTCTCCAAATTCTGGAACTTGTGATTGGCAGAATGGGTTTTTTTTTTTTTTAAATGATCCATCTATATGCTATCTACAAAGACACACTTCCAATCCAAAGATAAAACTAAGTGGAGGAATGAAAATATATATTTCATGCTAATAGTAACCAAAAGGAAAAGTAGTAGCTATATTAATATCAGACGAAGTAGATTTTAAGTCCAAAACTGTTTTAAGAAACAAAATGCCATTATACCCTAACAGGATTAATTCATCAAGAAGATGTAACATTTATCAACATACATGGAAAACAATGGAGCCCAAAATATAGAAGAAAACACTGACAGAATTAAAGGGAGAAATATGTAATTCCACAATGATAGTTGGGAACTTCAAGACACTACTTTGTTTTTGTTTTTTTTTAAAGATTTTATTTATTTATTTTGACAGAGAGAGATCACAAGTAGTCAGAGAGGCAGGCAGAGAGAGAGAGAGAGGGAAGCAGGCTCCCTGCTGAGCAGAGAGCCCGAGTGGGACTCCATCCCAGGACCCTGAGATCATGACCTGAGCCGAAGGCAGCGGCTTAACCACTGAGCCACCCAGGCGCCCCAAGACACTACTTTGAATAATGGATAATCTAGACAGAAAATCTGTAAGGAAACAGAGAACAACATTATAATCTAAGTAGATATAATAGACAAAATAGAACACTCAACACCAGAAGAGCAGAATAAACATTCTTCTCAAGTACACATGGAAGATTTTCCAGGTTAATACCATATGTTGAGCCAGAAAACAAGTCTCAATAAATTTTAAAAGATTAAAATAATATGAAGTATCTTTCTAATCACAATGAAATTGAAAATAGGAAAAAAACGGAAAAATCCACAAATATGTGGAAATAAAGCAACAAATTCTTAAACAACCAATGAGTCAAAGAAGAAATCATAAGGAAAATAAAAAAATACTTAGAGACAAATGAAAATTAAAATAAGGTATATGATAACTGTAAAGGAACATAACTGCAGACATCTACATCAAATAAGAAAAAAAAATTAGAACAATAGTTTTGAAGAGGGAGAAAAGAAAAGCAACCAACTCAAAACTAGCAGAAGAAAGGAAATAATAAAAACTAGAATTGAGATAAATGCAGTAATAAATAGAAAAACAATAAAGAGAATCAATGAAATCAAAAGTCGTTTCCTCTGGAAAAAAATAAAATCAACAAACCTTTAGATGGACTGAAAAAAGGAAAAAGAGAAGATACGAATCACTATAATCAGAAATGAAAGTGGAAACATTAGAAGTGATCTTACAGAAATAATAAAGGATTATTAGTAAATTTTATGAAGAGCTGTACAGTAAAAAATTAGATAACATAGATGAACAAATTCCTGGAAACACACAAATTATTTAAACCAATTCAGGAAAACACAGAAAGTCTTAGTAGATATATACAAATAAAAAGATTACATCACTAATCAAAAACCTTCCAATGAAGAAAAGTCTAGGATGGTATGTCTTTTTTTGGTGAACTCTACGGAATATTTAAAGAAGAATTAACACCCAACCCTGCAAAATCAGGGACACTTCCTAAGTCATTCTATGAGACCAACATTACCCTGAAACCAAAGCCAGTTAAAGATACCACAAGGGAAAAAAATTACAGAGCAATATCCCTTATGAATATAAATGAAATAGTCCACAATTAAATATGAGGAAACCAATTCAATAGCATCTGATTGAATAAACAGACTGTGGTACACCCAAAGAAAAAAATATTATTCAGCAGGATGCCACCCAGGTGGCTTCTAGCAGAATGTTTTAGTAAAATAGTAAAATAGTAAAATAAATAAATAAATAAATAAATAAAATAGTAAAATAAAATAAAATAAAATAAATAAAATAGTAAAATAAATAAATAAAATATAAAATACTATTCAGCAGGATGTTTAACTAACTGAGCCTCCCAGGTATTTTTGTAATGTAACCTCATCTCCTCAGGTGCTTTGAGAGGATTTTCTGCTCAGTTTTACACTTAAACTCTCAATTTAGACAATAATCTAAAATAAAACCTGTGTTTACATAATAAAAATAAATTCCACAACAATGTAAATAGGTAGGTGCTTTTAGGACCATTTTGAAGATTGAGTTTTAGGAATATTTTTTCTGAAACTATAAATCTTGCGATAATTACAAAATTCACTTTGGGTCTCCTGGAAAATATCTCTAAGAAATGAGAAGTTTTTCTCTAGGGCAGGGGAAACAGGAAACATTTTCACCAAGTTAGAAGGATGTATTTGAGTTGGTGTGACTTTCAATATTGTATATCACGTAAATATAAATATATTCATTGCATAGTTTGAGGAAGCATCTCAAAAATACAGAATCTTTCTTAAGAAAGGCTGAGAACAAGCAGAGGGTTGTCAGGGGAGGGAGGCAGGAAAGTGTTGTGGGGTTGTGGACATTGGGGAGGGTATGTGCTGGGGTGGGTGCTGTGAAGTGCGTGGGCTTGGCGATTCACAGACCTATACCCCTGGGGCTAATGATATATAATGTTTATAAAAAAATTTTTTTAAAGTTATATATATATAAAAGAAAGGTTGAGAATGCAGGAAGATTTCAACAAAACATTTTGTGAATATTTGTATTACTCTGATTTAAATATATATTAGGCTAAATTAGGTGACATGCAAAAATTTTTTCTGGAAACCCTGGGAACAATCAAAAAAATAATCATGTCTTATCAGTTTCAGTGCAGTACCACGGTATGACAGGTTTGCTTGACTTCCAAATGAAAAATTCAAGTCACATGAACTAAAAAACTAAGGAGCAAACAATAGTGATTTTAAATGTGAGTCTGATCTTAAATGCAGTTTGTATAGATTCTTAGGCTTACCAGTTTTTATTTGTTATTGATTTGTGACTTTAATATAGGCAACTACATATAACAAGCTCCAGAATGATGTTGTTTAACATGTGAAAATAATAATGCTCTCCATGGATATGACTCTTAATTATAATATTTTGAATGGCAAGAGCACATACCATTTGTGTGTTTTAGGGCATGGCTTTTTCACCATGGGTCAAAACTAAGAACTAAGAAAGCAGTGCAGAAAACGTGGCTAAACTATCAGAGATATCTTGTCAAGCCTTGTGTTAGCTTGCAGCCCAAAGTTCACTCAACCAAAACACTTTACTGGTGTCTTTCACTCACAAGTTATTGGTCTGAGCAACTAAATTCTTCACAAGCTTTAGCTAAATAAATGGGGTCAAGGACCTAAATAAAACCCTCTTACAAAAATTAACATTTATTCAAAATGTTCAGATTACAGCTGTTTCTTTAAATAAACTGAGCTGAGATTTTTCATTATTCTTAGAACTGGACTACAAGGCACTACTAATTCTAAGAAAAAGCTTTATAAATGTTTTCTGCCATGTATTTATTTCTGTATTTGGGGGAAAAAAATGTGTAAGGCTTTTTATAAGTGGTCTGAGCTCCACAGAGTTGTATAAACTGGATAGAGCTAAGGTCAAATATTTGTAACAGTGAAAAAATAAAATTCTCTTTACAGTTTTAAAAACCCAGTAAAATTGATTAGTCACCAGATACGAGACTTAAAACTGATATTTAATGTATAATTTTAATTTGCAAGAAGGAATTTTCTACTCAATTCAAAACTATTATTATAATACTTACTTTGTTTCTACACTTACATAAACCACACACAAAAATAAAAAGGTTCATTTCTCCTTGAAGGAGTTTACACCGTTGTAAGAGAAAATGTTACACAAAAGAATGTGTATATAACATATATAGCTCCATTAGTTTAAAATAAAACTGAGGTAGCATATAATCATTTATAATTATAACACAGAAGGGACTAATAATGCCTCAATACATCAAGTCCCACAACATTCATTTTATAACATCAGAGGCACCATTCTAGGATTTGAGGACAAAGAGACATTAGCATCCCTGTCCTAAGTAGTTGGTATTCTGGATTTGGGACTGTGACAGTAAAGAAAAAAGTTAAAGCAAATAAATAACCCTAATACTAAATGGTGTTTTAAATATAAAAATCTATAAAAGTGAAGTTAGCCATTTTTACTGGAACTCTCTTTGAAACTTTAGAGATCATTCAGAGAAAGTGACCTGATGATTTTTTTTTCCCAAATTTAAACATACTTTACACACAATATCATGTTAGTTTCAAGTGTACCATATAGTGATTTAGCATTGACATTTGTAATTGCCACAATAGATCTAGCTACTATCTGTCACCATGCAAAGCTATTACATATTATTAACTATATTCCACATACTGGACATTGTATCCCCCATATGTATGTATGTATGTATGTATGTATTTTAAACATAAAATGTATCATTTGTTTCAGGGGTACAGGTCTGTGAATCATCAGTCTTCGTACCTTTTGATCCCTTTCTCTTATTTTGAGCATCCTCCCACCCCATTCTGTCTGGCAATCACCAAATTGTTCTCTGTATCTAGGCGGCTGTGTTTCTGTTTTGTTTTATTTGTTCTTCTGTGGTCTATTTCAGATTTCACATATGAGAGAAATCATATGGTATTTACCTTTCTCTGTCTCGTGACCTGATCTTTAATTAGCACAAAAGAATTAGTCATTTAGAAAAAAAATAGGTGTGGGTAGGGTGTGCATGGCAGAGTAAGAATGGCATGAAAATTAAGTCCTCTTTGACAGAGAAAACCCATGCAGAGAGGGGCAATAAAGCTGGTGAACAGATTGAAATGGTTGAATGTAGGAGCTGGAGACAAGGTCCTTGTACGCCATGCTAAAATCTTCGGAGCTTACTGGGGCAACGAGCAGTTACTTTCAAAAAAGAAAGTGATGGTAGACTTCTCTTTCATCCAAGTTTTTCATTTCCTACCCCTTATATTTAGGTTGGCCCTATGACTTAATTTTACTGAAAAGAAAAATTGGCAAAATTGATATATTCTTGAAAACTGCTTACACTATTACAGATAGCTTTCTCGATTGCTTTCAGAATCTTGTGACTGAAGCCATGAGATAAAACCCAGAATGGCCTGCTCAAAGCCAGACAGGTGAGTCAGGCTGTTCTAAATCTTATAGTCCATGACGTTTTTTAAATGTATGGGGTATACACTGAAGGAATAAAAAAATAGAATGAAGAAGGATTAGCAATTACTAAAATTATCTTGTGAAAAGATGGATTAAAAAAAGAAGAAGAGATGGATAAAACCAGAATTTAACTATTTTAATGATGTAGTTAGGAGGAAAGAGATTAGAATTATGGTTCAGAGCTAGACTCAGCAGGACTCATGCTCAATTACATAGCTTTAAGGAAAGAGAAAGGTCTAATGTGACCTGAAGATTTCAATGTGGAGTACATTGGCAAAGCTCTGTAGACCAAGCAGGTGAAGAGAATCAAAGAAAATAATTTTGAGTGCACTTTTCATATTCAAGATATTCTTCATTTAAGAAGATGATTCTAACACAAATTTGAATTGCTCTGCACAAGCCTAAATGTCATATATTTGAATAAAATTAAGATTTTATGATACTTTACTGAGGAGAAATATCACACACACACACATACACACACACACACACATGATATATATATTCCCCTACCCTGTCATTATCATATATATGAAATAAATATTCCCCTACCTTGTCATATATATGGCATATGTTTGACATATGCCATACATATGACACATGTATGACATATGATATATGACATATGACACGGTGTGCATGTGTTCATGTATTCCCCTACCCTATCACCTAAGGGATTATAAATCCCTTATAATCTACTTTTGACACGTGACATATGACACACACATACGATATATATATTCCACTACCCTGTCATTATCATATATATGACATATATATTCCCCTACCTTGTCATATATATGGCATATATGACATACAACATATATGTGACACGTATATAATATATGATGTATGTATGTGTGTGTATTCACCTACCCTGTCACCTAAATGATAAGGGATTATAAATCCCTTATAATCTACTTTTGATATATCCATCAACAATGAATGAATATATTAATATAGTGGGCATTTCATTTATTTGGTATTGGTTGAAATTTGAATGAAATGGGACTCTTACATGATGCCAAAGTTGATCTTAAAGAGAAAAAAAAAGAATATTGGCATTTATACTTTTTTTAAATTTTCATATTTCACTCCAACTTTTTACCCCATTATGCAAATCAGGAAAATGTGTCTATATCTGTGACACAAAGTAAACTGATTCTGTCTGCTTCGGCTATGTCTGATCCTTTTCACAACAAATTATTGCTCCACAGGATTAAAATTAATTATAGGTTCACCAAGAAAATTTAACAGTTGCATACATTCTCTCTCAAATTTACTATTCATACTGGTTGGCAAGAATGAAAACTAAGTGATTCTCAAAGGAAATAATTAATGACAAATCAATGTCAAAAGTTAGTAAAGGTGTTTGTTTATTAACACTGATTTATGACTGCTGTTCTATTATGTAACTATGGGCATATCTAAAAATTAAGTAACTAAAACCATCAAACAGTGATATAATAGAACCACATAGGTCGATTGCAAAATAAAGCAAATGAAAACTTTGCTAGCATTGCTTGAAAAGTATCAATATTTTCTTAAACTTGATCAAATCATGAATTAAACTTACTAGAGTCTTAATCTGTGCCTATGAAATAAAAGTAGATATAAAAAATATTTCATTGTTTTAGCTAACCATGGTCTTCATGGGGGCTCTACCAAGTATCCCTGAAAACCATCTGTACAATGCAAATGCTTTAAAGAGTGCAAACTTACATGAGTTGAAACAGATTCATACACTGTCCCCCTAAAATTTCTTTTTTCCTCATGTAGAGTAGTGTATGGAACATAAGGACGAAACCCACATTGTACTAACACTTAAAATGTGGATAAGCTTATTCTACTAAGAAGGTGTCTTATGGACTTTAAAAAGCAATTTAAATGCATGACTAGAAGACTTTCTCAAGAAACTCTTCTTCCTGAAGACATTGTTTTAGACAGGTGATGCACTGGCAACTGGTAGGCAGGCTTTCATAACTATTTGTCTATATCCTGTTCCCCCAATAGAGGAACAGTTGAATAAATATCATGATGAACTTTATTTCCCCATAGATATGATGTTATAATATCTTATTATTTATATTATTTATAATGTGTTGTCTCAGGTGAACTGAGATTTATCATTGAGGTCATTTTGAATATCAAATATCAAGAAGGAAGATTACAAGAATGTATTAATATTATAGAATTTATTACTTTAATCAGTTGCATGCAGTATATAAATATACTTCAGAGTAAATAAAATTAATGATGTGAGAATTGTTTAAAAGCTGTGTGTTTTCTTCCTCTAAACTCCAAATATCCTGGTAACAATACTTATGGGGAAAGGAATGATGTCTTTACAATAAAACGCCATTATTTTTCATGCTAAATGAAAATATCTAAACTTCCCTCTCCTTAGTACATGCGATGTTCTCTATACTATTTCTTTGAGAATCTGTTTAAATTTTGTGCTTCATTCTGCTATAACTATTTTGAAAATTTAAGATCACTCTTCATTTCCCAAATGAAAACAAACATATTTTCCGTATTTTCTGGAAGCATTTTTTGAAGGAATACCTTGGCTTCAGGGGTTCATTCTGTTACTAAGCAAATTATCAACAGGCATGCAATTTTCTGCTTCAGAAATGTACAATAATTATTTAAAATATTCCACAATTACACATTTTGAAAGTGACATCATTAAATGGATTGCTGTATGATAATCATTTAGAGAAACAAAGTAGTTTGGCCGGTTTTCTTCTATTTCATTTCTAGAATACAGTAGGATATTTTTGATTAATGTGTTTGAGACTGTGAACACACTTTTAAGCCCTTTCTAAATGACAGCTAGTCAATAGCTTTCTTTGTCTATGTTCAAAGTTCTGAATACATTGCCGGGAAGCCCATGTGCTTGAAAAATGTTTTCCAAGAAAAAGAAAAAATAGAAAGAAAGAAAACCATCATTTTAAATATGATTTGCAGTGTATTTCAGTAAGCCTCTATTTAACCCTCAGAACAATTAAAAGACAGTGATTAAATAACAACATACTCCAAAATAAAACTTTCTATTTAAAAAGGAGGATTCATATTAAGTCCTGATACAGAAGGAAACCCTTAAAATTATGTCTAAATCCACTTGGACTCTGGACTCTGGGAAAGAAACCGAGGGATAGAGAGGGTACGGGGGTGGGGGAGAGGGTAACAGGGTGATGGATATTAAGGAGGGCACGTGTTGTGATGAGCACTGGGTGTTACAGACAACTAGTGAATCGTTGAACACTATATGAAAAATTAACTATGTACTATATGCTGGCTAACTGAAATTAAAAAAAATCCACTTGTACTGATATTTATGTTTTCCATACATCCATTATTTACATTGCTACTGTATACATTTTTAAAAGTTAAGCCAATTACAGGATGTACCATTTAACAGTTCATTGGTGCTTGATTCTTTAAAGATAGATGTTGTGAGTAGTGAATTGCATTTTGGTTGCTCTAGCATTGTCACTGATGTTATAATATACATAAGCAAAAGAGCCAGTAAAAGGAAATGTCAACTACTGAGGTATTTATAATTTGGAATATTTAATTAAAACAATATCATATTTGAAAAATCACAGTTCCATGAAGATGTAATAGATATTGAAAATACATTTGAGACTTTGAGATATTATTTAAATAATAGAGTCTCAAGTATTCCAATTCAGTTTTAGGATCCTTCAGTAAATAATCCTGAAAGATGTAGGGAAGTTCACATAGAAGAAATTGTTCAAATGTATGTCATAAATGAATATATTTTACTGTATAAGTTAATATTATAAATTAAATTTTATTTATTTCATTAAAAATAAATTTTATCAAAATCAAAAGCTTCTGCACAGCAAAGGAAACTGTCAAGAAAACACCCACGGAATGGGAGAAGATATTTGCAAATGACAGTACAGACAAAAGGTTGATATCCAGGATCTATAAAGAACTCAAACTCAACACACACAAAACAGATAATAATATAAAAAATGAGCAGAAGATATGAACAGACACCTCCAATGAAGACATACAAATGGCTATCAGACACATGAAAAATGTTCATCATCATTAGCCATCAGGGAGATTCAAATTAAAACCACATTGAGATGTCACCTTACACCAGCCAGAATGGCCAAAATTAGCAAGACAGGAAACAACATGTGTTGGAGGGGATGTGGAGAAAGGGGAACCCTCTTACACTGTTGGTGGGAATGCAAGTTGGTGCAGCCTCTTTGGAGAACAGTGTGGAGATTCCTCAAGAAATTAAAAATAGAGCTTCCCTATGACCCTGCAATTGCACTACTGGGTATTTACCCCAAAGATACAGATGTAGTGAAAAGAAGGGCCATCTGTACCCCACTGTTTATAGCAGCAATGGCCACGGTCGCCAAACTGTGGAAAGAACCAAGATGCCCTTCAACAGACGAATGGATAAGGAAGATGTGATCCATATACACTATGGAGTATCATGCCTCCATCAGAAAGGATGAATACCCAACTTTTGTAGCAACATGGACGGGACTGGAAAAGATTATGCTGAGTGAAATAAGTCAGGCAGAGACAGTCAATTATCATATGGTTTCACTTATTTGTAGAGCATAACAAATAGCATGGAGGACATGGGGAGTTAGAGAGGAGAAGGGAGTTGGGGGAAATTGGAAGGGGAGGTGAACCATGAGAGACTATGGACTCTGAAAAACAATCAGGGGTTTGAAGTGGAGGCGGTGGGAGGTTGGGGGAACCAGGTGGTGGGTATTAGAGAGGGCACAGATTGCATGGAGCACTGGGTGTGGTACAAAAACAATGAATACTGTTATGCTGAAAATAAATTTAAAAAATAAATTTTATTATAAAATAAATTTGTGTGTGTGTGTGTTTCTTTTTTTTTTCTTTTCTGTGTAACATAATTCATTGTTTATGCACCACATCCAGTGCTCCATGCAATCCGTGCCCTCCTTAATACCCACCACCTGGTACCCCAACCTCCCACCCCCCCTTCAAAACCCTCAGATTGTTTTTCAGAGTCCATAGTCTGTCATAGTTCACTTCCCTTTCCAATTTCCCTCAACTCCCTTCTCCTCTCCATCTCCCCTTATCCTCCATGTTGTTATAAAATAAATTTTATTTATATAAATAAAAATACTATAAATATTTTCTTTTGTCCTCATAAATACCCATTCCAATGAAATATTTTGTGGAAATGAGAGCTAAATTGAAGGATTCTTGGTAAATGATGGTGGCCTAAAAATAAGGTACAACTTTGGACATTATTTACAGTTTCAGTTTTACAAATTGAATAAACAGTAGTTTTATTTATGAAATACTAAATTATGATTTTATAGAAATTAGCACATAACAACCTAACTTAAACTAAAATACACCACATGTTTTCATTATCACTTGTGATAATTTATTATAAAATAATAAACTAGCAGAATGAGTATAATGCCCAATTATTTGGATAATGAATTTTGCTTTTTATTTGTTTTACTGATTGGCTTACAAATGTTTAGAAGGGTAAGATACAATCACCATTCTTCTCTGTGTCATTTGCTAGCACCTTCCCCTTAAAGCCTCTGATTATGAGGGTTCCATTTATGTTAAGATATATCCTAGTACAATTCTTTTACTTTACAGATGATGACACTGATGGCTAGAAGGCCTGGGTGATAGCAGCTTAGATCACAAAACCAGTTAGTGGCAGAACTGGGAAACTTTCCCAAGTCTAATGTATGTTCAGAGTTGACACATTTCAATTCAATTCCAAATACACCACTTTAGAAATGGAAGAATAAAAATGTTTAAACAATGGGGTGCCTGGGTGGCTCAGTAGATTACTTCTCTGCCTTCGGCTCAGGTCATGGTCTTAGGGACCTGGGATAAAGCCCTGCATTGGGCTCTCTGCTCAGCAGGGAGCCTGTTTCCCTTCTCTGCCTGCCTCTCTACCCGCTTCTGATCTCTCTCTGAAATAAATAAATAAAATCTTTTTAAAAAATTGTCAAAACAAAATAAACAAATGGGATGCATTTTTTAAAAAGAGGATGGATACTAATTAAAATTGAAGGATTTAAGAATATTCAGTTCTGTATTTTTTTTTCTGATTTTATATCATATAGGTATATTCTAGGCTGACCATACAAATAAATCCCATGATTAACTATAAAATCTGATTTGATACAAAGATCAATTTAAACACCCTCCTTGCCATCACTTTCCACTCCTTAGCCCAAGGAGGGACTCTGAAAGCCTCCTCAGGCCAAGACTTAACCTTTGAGCTCCATTTTTCATGCAGGATTCCCAGTCAATTCTAAGTGCATCGCAAGCACATGCAACCCAAAAAACCCCCAAAGGAGGTGAGGAAGAGGACACAATTAGTTTGGAAACAAGGTCAGCCTGAACATGTATTTAGGGTGTGCTAGGGTAGCTAACTCAAGACAAAAACAGCAATTCTTGCTCTACTTTCCCCGAGCAGAAAGCGTGATGATTCTTCCCAACACACCATAGGCTCATTAGTCCCTCTCCTCTGGCCTGTGCCTGTTCAGCCCCAACCTGATCACATCCCATACTCCTGTATGGTGAGCCACGTTAAAACTTTGGGAGCGGGGAGGAAACTTTTATGAAACAGCGACAAACTGTCTTTGTGGTCCTGTGTTTGTGATAAGTCAAAACACGGGGTCCTGTGCATCAGACCTTGTCCAGGTTTAAGGGTATGTATGAGATGGGCTTTGTGGAAACTCTCTACTCTAGAGCTCGCCTCACATTGGAAACAATTCACCAAATATGTGACTGGCTTTTGCTAAATTTACTTCAGGCTCCTCTCATGATCTAATGGCTAAAACAAGAGTTCATATTGATCTATAGTTTGTTTATTTTCCCCTTTAGTTGGGAAACCAGCTTGGGAATTTCTGTCTTAGAAATAAGCTTTTATGGGGGCGCCTGGGTGGCTCAGTGGTTAAGCCGCTGCCTTCGGCTCAGGTCATGATCTCAGGGTCCTGGGATCGAGTCCCGCATTGGGCTCTCTGCTCGGCAGGGAGCCTGCTTCCCTCTCTCTCTCTCTGCCTGCCTCTCCGTCTACTTGTGATTTCTCTCTGTCAAATAAATAAATAAAAAATCTTAAAAAAAAAAAAAAAAAGAAATAAGCTTTTATGTTCTGTTCTCTCTCTAAATTTCATCTTTAATGGCCCCCAAATTGTTCTTTACCTTAGCACAGTTTAAAACACTATCCGAATGGGCAGGCCCTTGGAAACTGCTTCCGGACCTAGCCTATGGCTCAACAGCAGCTTTGCGATGAAGAATTTTGTCACATTTGTCATCCTGAAGTTCATTAACAGTAAGCACTTAGGACGGGCCTGGGGGACGAGGTTCTCCCAGACCCCCATCTTACTTCTTACCCTTTGCTTGTGTTTTGCTTTGGCTCACAGTGTTTCTAATGGCGATAAAATGATAATCCACTTCTTTCAATCCCTGCAGGCGCTACTTTATGACCGAACACAAAAGATAAAAAATTCCTATCAACGAAATCTTCTTTATTCTCTGCTTTCATGGAACCCATGACTCAAGTTTCAATGTTGTGCCATCTTTGAAAGTGGTAAAAAGCAGTTGTTTGTTTGTTTTTCTTACCATCTTTTCCACTGATGCAAACTAAGTAAGAAATCACCTAAGTCACGCATTCAAGTGAGTTGTGGTTTGGACGTTGTAGGCCCACATGACAAAGCTCACTACCTTCTCACCTCACCAGAGCTGGTGTTCATTTTCTCATTCCAGCGTTTCTACCTTTTTGTCTTTAATTACTCCACCTTAACTCCAAGTATTAAGTTCTAAATATTTTATTATTCTTTTGTAAATAAGTGATAAACAAAAAATCCAACCAAGCTGATTGAGGCAATACCACTGATTTAGGGGATATTCACTATTAGCAAGATTCAACACTGAGTGTTTACTAAAAGCTGGACATTGGAATAAGTTGTCTTTAAATGCATCTAACGTTCAAAAAACTTGCAAAGCAGGTATTAGAATGCCCAATTTTTAGATAAGGAAAATGAAGCACAGAGAAATTAAGAAAATTACCTGAAGTCTAAGATTGTTGTTGGGTTGTGGTCCTAGTGGTTTCTGACAGAATGTGCCTTCTTAATAGAAAGCCCTGTATTTTTATATTACAAGAGAATTCACTTTTTTATATTATGAGAGAATTCTAACGTTCTTATGGTTCCTTTTCTTAAAAGATTTTATTTATTAATTTCAGAGAGACAAAGAGAGCATGAAAGAGGGAGGGGCAGAGAGAGAGAGACAAGCAGACTCCCTGGAGAGCCTGACCCAGGGCTCTACCCCAGGACCCTGAGATCTTGACCTGAGCCAAAGTCAGATGTGTAACTAACTGGCCACCCAGGCACTCCTGTTTTCTTTTCTTTCTTTTTTTTTTTGTCTCACATATATTATTTTATGTAGTGAGACTTATTTTGATTTGTGGAATGAGACGTGAATATAATGTTTTACCCAAAGCTTAGCCCCTTATGTCAATACCATGTACTTAATATTCTACTTAGTTTTACCAAGTTTACATGCCATTTTATGATCAATAAAGTTATTACATGTAATTTTTTTGGTTTATTACTGAAACTTGTATTTTTTCATGTTGCCAAGAACACATGGTTTTAATTATGCCAGATTTAAAATGACTTAAAATATTTGTATAAAACATTCTCATGAGTTATTATGCTTGTAAGAAGTTTCCATTAAGCATTATTATTGAAATGTCATAAAATTATATCTTAATTAAGGGTAAATGATACCTTTAGAACAGGTGCACTTTAAAGTCGAGAAATATAATTATTCATGTTTCTTTTTTACGATCTTCTGAAAACTTGTCTACTTTCCTTATGTAAATATTGTACATATCTTAAAAATCATTTCCAGTTATTTTATAAATTACGTTTTGCTGTAAATCGCTTACTCTTTTAGTTTAACTACATGTTATTCCAATCAAGAATATTTTGATTCTGTAACTTTAAAATTTAGAAATGGCATTTAACTATATTTTAGGAAATGATTCCTTGACAGAATGAATAGGCACATTTACTTTCCCATTCAGGAAAATTCACAGAAAATTGTCTTTCTAAAATGAGGGTTTGTGATACCTATTTTAGCTATTCATTTCCTTCCTTAAGTCATGTTAAGTCTATAATGAATGTTGTACAAACCATATAATAATCCACTATTAAATTTTCTGTCCTGAAGTAAACAAAACCAAATTTAAACCAACAATTTTTTCTGATCATATAATCAACAAATTTACCTAAATTGGTATGATTAAAGGACAAAAGCTAATGGAGATTTAAAATCAGAGGGTCCATTATAACAGCTTCCTACCTGCATGTTCGCTAGCATCCTCATTATCCAGTTACTCTTCTATATGTTCTTTTATGATCAGTCATTCTAAAGCATACTTCTGATTATGGCAATTTCCAGTCAAGAAAAGCCCTGTGGGTATATACAGGTTGCTGAAATAATAACTAGTTCTTAGTATGGCATTTAAGTTTGCCTACAGTATAATTAAAATGTACTTCATATTTGTCTCTAATAATTACCCTCAACATATCACAATGCGTCATAAAGATGCTATTGGCTGTGTCACTGATGGTGGGTACATTAATTTTAGGTTATGTTCACATAAAAATTTTTATTTACACACACACACACACATATATATATATACATGTACATGTGTAAAGAAATTTTGTATATATGTTAAGTCACATATGTAAAGATTGACTAAAGAAAACTATTAAGTAGATTTTGATACAGGTGTTATAAAAATATGACCACCTAGGGACACCTAGGTGGCTCGGTCTGTTAAGTATAGGACTCTTGATTTCAGCTCAGGTCATGATCTCAGGGTCCTGGGATTGAGCCCTGCATAGGGCCCTATATTCAATAGGGAGTTTGCTTGGGATTTTATCTCTCTCTCTCTCCCTTTGCCCCTCTCCCCAAGTGCACATGATCTCTCTCTCTCTCTCTCTCTCTCTGCAAAATAAATAAATAAACTTTCACACACACACCCAAAATATGGCCACCTAATATGATACTCAGATTTCAGATTATGTGTAGTAATTGTTGCCAAGGACTACTCATTCCTAGAAACTTACTTACTTTCTGTCCATTGTATATTCTCCATGCTTTCTTACTTCTAAAACTTAAGTTATTTGGTTACCTGTAAACATCACCTTTTATCAATACTATTCTAAATGTTATCTCTCTTATGCCTCTAACATCCCTAAAGAACAAGGACTGCCTCTTTTATTTGCCCAATACTAGGCTAAATGCCTAGATACACTAGAATTCTCAGTAAATAATTACTGAATTGCACCAAAAATGTCAATATCCACAGCAAAATTGAACTAAGTTCTCCAATTTCCAAGCTGCGTGTCATCTTCCTTTAAAGAAATCACTGAGCTCAGATGATTTCACTTGCAAGTTTTACCAAAGATTTAAAAATGAAATAATACTCATTCAATACAAACCCTTTCAGAAAATAAAGAGGAATGAATACCCCAAAGTCATCTGGTGACAGTATTATGTGATCAGACAAGAAATTATAAGGAAGCTACAGCCAACTATTCCTCTCAAACACTGATGCATTATATCTTAATTCCTACGAAATGTAGCAAATCAAATTCAGCAATATAAACAAAGATAACACTATGAAAAAACAGGGTTTGTAACAGCATTGAGAGGTTGGTTTACCATGGAAAAATGAAACAATTTAAAAGAGAAAACACACACACACACACACAATCATCTCATGAGATACAGAACGCATATATGATGGAATTCAGTACCACTCATGATAAAAAATTTTAAGAAGCTGAGATGGAAGAGAAAATCCTCAAACTGATTAAAAAAAAAAAACCTCTATGAAAAACCTACAGATGACTTCATCAATGTGTAAAGACAGAACGTTTTTTCTCTAAGATTGTGAACAAGACAAAGTTTTCTGTTCTTACCTCTCCTATTAAACATTGGCAAATCTAAACCATGTATTAGGTGGAAAAAATGACTAAAAGCTATACAAATTGGAAAGGAAGAAGAAAAGTCATCTTTATCTCAGATGACGTGATTATGTACATAGAAAATTCTAATAATTCCACCATAAAGATGCTAGAAATAAGTAAGCCCAGAGAATATCAGGTCTCTCTGTTTAAAAAAATAGTTAGTTGTCTCTAAAATCTATATTAACATACATTGGACTTAGAATAGTCAAAATAAAATTGGAAAAAAAAAATTGAAGTTTGAACTACCCGATTTAAAAATTTACTTTCAGGCTAGCCCTGATTCTTGCAAACGAGGTATAAGGATAAGTATATTTAAAAACACAATGTCTTAGTAAACCAAGAATTGAAAAGGATGATATTAATTTGGTAAAGAATAATATGATAACAGAAATCTAAGTTGGTCCCCAAGAATCCCGCCCTCTGTGCACACACCCTGTATAATCCCCTATTCTTGAATGTGGGTAGGATATTGAATACTTAAAAAAAAAAAAAAAATTACTCCTGTGATTAGTTTTACCTATATTACAAAGGTGAAGGAATCCCATAGATTTAGATGTAATTTAGGTTCAAAATTCACTACTTTGAGTTAAGGAAAAAGAGATTACACTGAGGAGCCTGAAGGTTTCAAGTGAGTTTTTGAAAAGGAGATTGGACCTTTGCTGTAGGAAGAGATTCGAATTAGCAGAGTGTATAGCAAGGACCTGACACCCACACCAGGAGGCCTGTCCAGCAGACATCCAGCAAGAAAATGGGGTCTTCAGATCTACAATGGTTATGAACTGAATTTTGCCAGTGACCTGAGTGTCCATGGAAGACGTTTCTCCAGTGGTGTCTACAGGTGAGGACATGACTAGCTCATACTTTAATTTTAGCCTTGTGAGACCCTGAACAGAGAACGCAGTAAAAACATGCTACACTCCTGATCCACAGAAACTATGAGATAATGAATATGTTTTGTTTAGGCTGCTGAGTTTGTGGTAATTTGCTACACAGCAATTGAACAGTAATGCAAATAACAACAAAATAAATACACAAAACTAGAGTAGACATCATTCATAATAAAGAAACATAAGGAATATTTCTTTTAAAGCTATGAGCAGAGAAAGAACTACTACATTTTCCCAAAACTTTGCTGGAGTTCCTATCTAGGGCAGAGAATCAAGAAAAATCATTAAATCTAATTAGGACTTAAACAGAACCAATTTTGTCATTATTTGCAATAGAACCTTTTTCCTCAAAACCTGAGAAAATCTGTAAATATACACTAGTAGTAATAAGTTCAGCTGGTTTGCTTGATTTATACAAGGGTAAGGCAGTTGTAAAAATGGAATATGTTAAAACACATTATTTGAAATACTGGCAAAGCCTATAATTTTTTGAGAATGTATCTACATTATCTTTATGAAAAAAGGTATAACATTTTATTAAAGACATTAAAGAAGAGTCCTTGAAATGAGAATTTCATAATGTCTATGAGTCCAAAATATAAAAATGTTCACTCTTTCTAAATCAATATAAAATATCATTATAATTCTGGACAAATTCCTAACAGGCTTTTTTGTAGAACTGAACAAAATAACTCTAAACTCATGTAAAAAACCCTAAGGAAGAAAATATGCAAGAAAATTTCAAAAAAGAAAAAGTGAGCTTATTGCCCTATCAGATTTCAACAATTATTATAAACATTATGAATAATAAGACAGTCTAGTATTGGAAAAGATGTAATAAATGGCCTAACAGAACAAAATGGAGAATTCAGAAACAAACACATGCTTTTATGGAAATTTGATATATTACAGGCATGTCATTGTAAATAAGTAGATATGGATGGACAATTCAGTAAATGAGACAACTGGCTATCCATATGGAAAGTAAAATAAAATAAATTTCCTTTTCTTCACACAAAGAGATCAATTCTATTTGGATTAAAGACCTAATTGCAAAAAGTAATAATTCTTTATTTGTTAGAATATATATAAGGATATTATTATGACTTTGGGGGAGGGAAGAACTTTCTTAAACAGGCAAAAAACATGTTAGTAAAAACATGAATTTTAAAAGCCCATCTATGAGGCAACATACAATAAAAGTCAAAGACTGAAATTAAAAAATTAAAATACATGTAAGGGGCACCTGTGTGGCTCAGTGGGTTAAAACCTCTGCCTTCCATGCAGGTCATGATCTCAGGGTCCTGGGATTGAGCCCCGCATGGAGCTCTCTGCTCCACAGGGAGCCTGCTTCCTGTTCTCTCTCTGCCTGCCTCTCTGCCTGCTTGTGATCTCTGTCTGTCAAATAAATGAATAAAATCTTTGAAAAAAAAAATCTTAATATCTGCCATGGAAGTGTTATGATGTGGTAACTTATACCACCATTATGAAGAACTGCAAAAGACACTTTGCACAGTTCAAGTTGCCACTAGTCAGCTTTTGTTTTCGACAGCAAAACCAGCCCAGCACACATACCTGCAAAATCTTCATCCAGCAGTTAGAGATGATACACTTTGAATCTTTTGCTTTTCTTCCCCCAAATCCTATTGGACAAGAAAAAGATAGAGGTCAGTAAGATGGATGCTTGACCTGATGTTATAATCCTTCATGATTTCCCCATAGAAAAAGCATGGTAAGTGGACCACAGTCCAATATTAGTGAGATCATAATGATGTCTATAGGTCTGCAAATCAGTGGTTTGCACAATATTTATATTAGACCTTAAGATCACTGTGTTTAACCTCAGTATACAAATAGGTCATATGAATATATAAGAAAACTACCAACCTAACAACAACAAAAACAATAACAACACAAAACTAAAAATAAACCTGGTGGCAGGATCGATATGGAATTCACATTAAATTTCCTGAGGCTTATCTTAAAATGATATAATTATGAGCTTATATCAATGCAATTGAAGTGTTATTATTACTGTTCTGGATCTAATCATTGCCTTTATAATCTGGATAGAAACATTTAAAAAACAAAGAGCCCAATTAGCTCAATCATTGCCTGGTCTTAATGAAAGAGTCACTATTTTCAAAGTATAAACATTTTACCATGTGTCAGAAACCAAACTCTACACACTTGAGTAAAACAAAGCAGAAAAATGAGTTTATTACAAGGGTTTCAACCTACAAGCTGTGAAACACAAGGTTATGGGAGCAATGGGCTGTGAGCAGGTTGCTTACAGACTGACAGATTTTTATGGGATAAATATGAAAGTTATTTGTTTTTATTCATTTGATTGCTTGCCTCATGGTCTTCCTTATTTGGATCAGGGGAGCTGAGTAGGGAAATAAGGCAATCCAGAGATGTAATGAATAGACTTGGCATTTGAAGATAGACTGGCAGTCTCCTACTGATCTTTAGAATCACTGT
Source organism: Mustela nigripes (assembly GCF_022355385.1). Taxonomy (NCBI): domain Eukaryota; kingdom Metazoa; phylum Chordata; class Mammalia; order Carnivora; family Mustelidae; genus Mustela; species Mustela nigripes. The sequence goes on from NC_081566.1 coordinate 45,276,808, forward strand.
AAATTCCTGTTAGGTGAGGCCAAGTTTCATTTTCCTTTATACTTTGCATTGACCATCTCCACTCTGTCCCCGTTATGAGTGATTTCATTTTAGTTTATTCTAGATTATCTAAACATTTTCAAAAATAGATCTATTTTTATTTATTTTAGAGAAAGAATGAGAGAGAGCAGGGGGGAGGGGAAGAGGGAGAAGGAGAAGGACAGAGAATCTCAAGCAGACTCCCCACTGAGCATGAGCCTGAAACTTGGCTCCATCTAACAACCCTGAGATCATGACCGGAGTCAAAATCAGAGTCAGACACTTAACCAACTGAGCCACAGGTGTCTCTGTCTTAATTTTTAAAAATTCAAAATAGCATAATTGGAATTCAACTTAAAAGTCATGATTCTTCTCTTTCAAGATAAAAGTTCCTTATGAAATATACCTGAAGATAATCATCCAATTTCTACTCCATTCTGTGCATGGAAGAGTTTAAAATTTTCCAAGTCAATCCATTCTGTGTTTCAAATTCTCTAGTTATCACAATTTCTTTTTGCTGAACTTAAATTTGCCTCATTTTGACAACCACCTATAGATTTCTAATCTTCTCCCTTATTTTATGAAAGAACAGCAAAAACTCACTACTCTCCTTATATCCTTTTGCTTTACTTATATTTGTGCTTCTCCTGTGGAAAGAAAGCTTACAAAATGGTGAAGAGATAGGATATATAGTCAACAAAATCTTAAAGGTCATCACACAATCAAAACAACTGAAAAAATAACATGGGAAGTCCAAATAATAAAACTTATGTCAAAAAAGTCAAAGTTCTTCGAAAGTAAGCTCCCCAAGAATTTTTTTTTTTAATTTTCTGTCCCTATGAACAGGGTTTATGACAATGGGAAAGGTTTAATAAACAGTACAATAATAAAGATGATTGAGATGTCAAATAATCTCATTTAAAAATGAGAATGGTCACTCATAAGACATTAACATTTTAATGTGATATCAGAAAGCTAAAAATTATTAGATCTTTATCCAGAAATGTCTGAATTTAATAATCCTTTAAGTTTGATGATACTTTCTATAATGATTATTTTGGCTTTTTATAAAAGATAAACATGTACCTTGCAAAAAAGTCATAAAAATAAGTATGTATAAAAATAAAATAAAACCCATACAAGACAGTCAATGGAATATTTTTACTGTGAAAATGAGTACAGGAAGCCTCATTAAAAATGGATTCAGGGGTTGTTTGGGTGGCTCAGTCCATTAAGTGGCTGACTCTTGATTCCAGCTCAGGTCATGATCTCTGGTCATGGAATCGTGCTCTGGGCAAGGCTCCATGCTCAGCATAAACACTGCTTCAGAGTCTACCCCCCCTCCCCGCCTTTAGATGTATTTATTTATTTATTTAGTAAAGATAATGAGCAAGAGAGAGCAAGAGCATGAGCTGTGGGGTGGGGAGCCAAGTAAGGAGGAAGTGCGGGAGAGGGAGAAGCCCACTCCCTTGCGGAGCAGGCAGCCCAATGTGGGGCTCCATATGGGGACTCTAGGATCATGACCTGAGCCAAAGGCAGATGCTTAACCAAATGAGCACAAAGGTGCCCCTAGATTCTCTCTCTTCCTTTGCCTCTCCCCCTCCCCTCAGGTCACTTTCTCGCTCTCTCAAATTAACAAAACCTTTAAAAAAAAAAAAAAAAAGGGCCGAAGGTCCTGCAGGGGGCGCTCTGATGCACATACCACTTCTAGCCTGCATAACCAGCAGGAAAAAGGGAAAATCAGAATAATTTGACCAAGAAAATTTTTTTTTTCCCACAAAGAAATATTATCTCCTGCTTTTTAGAAAAAGAAGGAAGGTCTCTCCCTGCTCCAGCAACAAATGCACTAACCACTGCTTGAAGTCGATGAGAAACCATCACAATTTCTTAACTCTTGTTCTCCAATGAACTTTTGTTCAAACTCTCTCCAATTCCCACCTAACACCTAACCAAAATTGACCTTCCATTCATCTCTTTGGACTTTGCTATGGTTCACCATACTTTGCTTGAACCAAATTGTAATTCCTCTGATATTCTGGAACAAACTCATTTTGCTAGTAAAATAACTGGCTGTTTCATTTTTAAGTTTAACATTACATTATCAGTGAGTGTCCTTATAAAAAGACTTTGAAATAATCAATTGCTGGGGCCTAGCCTATTTCTTCCCGATAGCTTCTTTGAAAAAACAACTCGCTTCTTTTTGATAATTGCCTCTAAAGCAGCTTAAAGAATGAAGGATCTCTCGCGCGCGCTCTCTCTCTCTCACTCACGCACACTTACAGATTCACAGATGCAACTTGCTTGCAATAAAACAGTTTGAATTTAGGAATCAGACCTATGTTTGGTATATTACTGACTGTGTTTTAAAAAATATAGGTTCTAGGAGAGACAATACTACCATATTTCATGGGGGCTGTCTTGATCCAGTTTTGAGATCATGGCTAAAAAACGAGTCTCAATTCCACTTTGAATGAGTTTGCTAAGCTTGCCTATCAGCCACTTCCCTTATAGACTTCAACTCCTGGGTTACAACACACATACCCAGCTGCCATAAATTCTAGATGCCAAACATCTAGGGACAGGCACTCCTTTGTTAGGCCCATGGAAATACACAGAACACCCAATCTGTAGGAAACCAGCTTGTCACACCTAAACCACCTCTTACAATTCCAGCCTGCTCTTAGCCCTTTCTTCAGAGCAAACCCCCTATGACCCAGTGTGGCAGCCTTCCCTCCTCCAAAGCTGTAAATAATAATAATTTTTTTATCAATCCTAGAATCACTGTGTTATGTCTTGTCATCATCAGAACCTAACTAACATTGAATAGAGGCATAGTCCCTATCATGTGTGTGTGTGTGTGTGTGTGTGTAGATAGATAGAGTTTAGGAGATATTTAGATTCCCTATGTATTTCTATGCATACATATATCTCTTTTAAAATGCTCATCCTCTATAAGGTAAAAGGTGTTTGCCCCCTACATGCCTTAGTGTTATGAAAAGGGTCAGAGAGAGATGCTCAACTGGTTCATTTAGGTCACTTTGTGTTTGGGGAAAAAAGAGAATAGGTTGAGAACATGGTTCCTTTCCTTTCATCTGGAGCAGCCTTTGCTAAAATGTCCTGATGGAGTTGCTCGCCCTTGATTTAATCAGACAGATAGAATTCATCTTTCTAAAGATACCTATGAAACTTAACACCAATCCCCATGCCCCTTCTCAGCTCAGGAAGGCATTAGATTCTGCTTAGCTTCGAAGTAGTAACTCAGCTCTTCTCTTTGGCCGAGGATCCACCCAGGACATTCCCACTTTGTCTCAGCAGAGTTGAGGCAACATTAATGCTTACTTAGGTTTCTTAGAAACTCTGTTACTCTGTGATTTTGTGTAAAGGTTCTTCATCCAAGAAAAAAGCACAAAAACTACTCACAGATCTATATTCTTCTTTTGGACTAGAGAATTCATCTTTAATAATGATTTCTTTCCATTCTAATATACAGTTCCACATATTCTACTGAGATTGGGAATTTGATTGCATTCCCATGTAATCAAATATTTTGTGAACTTTTTTCCATGTTAATAAATATTCCTCAAAAACACAATTTCCATGGCACCATAACATGTCCTCATTTATTTAACAAACCCTCTATTACTTAGTTTATTATTCTTGGATTTTCATAATTCTTGTTTCATATATTGGGATACCATATGATTATATTTCATTTGTCCCTAGGATTGTTTTCATTAAGATGGTATTTCTAGAAGTAGATATTCTGTGACAGTTAATATATTTTAAAGTTTTAAAATGTATTTTTTTCCAGTTAGAGCCCACCAGTGTACTCACCCATGAGCAGATTATAATGAGAGTAACTTGAAGGTCCATTTTCATTTCTAACATTATTTTATTCTAAAATAAAGGTTTGTGAAACTGAATGATAAAAGCCTCTGTTAAAATAATAAGATAAAATAGTGATGTTAATACTAGAAAGAGAAAAGGATTTGATAAATAAGGACAAAAAGGTATGTGTCAGTAGGTGAGAAAATATGAGATAATTGTTTGTGGAAAAGACACTGGCTTTATCTGGTCAGATCTGAAAATATATTCCATCATTATTACTCAGACTTGTGTAACCTTGAATGAGTTGCCTAACTCTTCTATACTTCAGGGTCTCATTTGTAAAACTGATTATTCTAATCAATGTCATTAAATAATTGTCAGGATTAAATGAGAAAAGTTAGTGGCCCAGAGTAAACCTTAAATATATGGTGGCTCTACTCCATATTGCCACTGTGAATTATTCAAAAGCAATACAAAAAGCAATCTATAAAATTTATCAACTTCTTTTGTGCAGAAAAAAAAAAAAATCAACCACAATTGATCTTTACACGTTTCATTTGGTTGCTATAGAATGATGAAAATGTGTATTTGTTAACTCTGTGAATCCTTTTTCTTTTCTTTCTAAACTCAGCCTAGGCTAGGAGGAGGGGTGGGCAGCAGTAGAGCTAGAAATGCTTTGAACATTATGACAGAAATCCTGCTTTCCTTTTCCCTTTCTTGACTCTCGGTAACTATGTTCAAAATCATTTCTAAAGCCATTGCATTTGGAACATATGAATAGACTTTGATTCAGTGAACAATCAATCATTCAGTCTGAATAATTATCCTGTGAAGGAGAATTGCATGTAGTTTAGGCACCATTTAAAAATCAATGTTGTGTATAGATTTCAGGGTTGCTAGTTTCTATCTCACTTGTCTCTGCTAATACCTATTCAATTGTTTCTCACAAGTGTGACTTTAGTAAAAGTGTGACTTGCTCAAATTTCTATTGGAAGTGAAAATAATAGATATAGCAATTTTTGCTATCTGCTAAACATTAGTCATTGTTACATAATGTAGTTATTTGGGACGTTGTGAGATTTGTTTTTCACGCTATTGACAACAATGATCATTCTTTTATTAAATAAAAACTTATTGAGGTGTTATACTGAGAACAGAACTATAAAAAATAATGCAAGTTCCCTCATAAATTTGTCAATGTGTTCTTAAGAAACACACAATAAAAATGAAAACACAAAACTAAAATGATAATTTCAAATTTTGATCAAGGCCACAAATGAAATGAACAGCTAAATGTGATAGAAAATAACCCATGGGTTGGCCAAAAGTATGTTCTCTATGGCAGTAAAACTGGAGTAGCGAAAAAGACTAGCTCATTAACGGTCATGGGGTACAAAGTGCCAAGATCGTGAAGTAGGTCCATGCTGTATGATTCCAATGACGTGACATTCCGGAAAAGAGCAAACAATGGAAACATAAAGAGATCAGTGTTTGCTATGGGTGTGGGTTTGGGGATGAATAGGCAGAATGCAGAGGATTTTAGGACACTGCAAATACTCTGCATGAATTATAATAACGGATGTTGATCATTATACTTTTGTCCAAACCCACAGAATGTAAAACACTGAGAGTAAACCCTACGATAAATTATGGACTATGGAATGCTTCTGATGTGACAATGCAAGTTCATTTTTAGTAATAATAATAATAATTATATATATATATACATATATATATAAATAATTCTGGTGAACGGTGTTGATAATGGAGAAACCTATGCACATAAGAGCAGGAGGTATATAAGAAAATCTGTACTTTCCTCTTAATTTTATTGTAAACCTAAAAGTGTTCTAAAATCACATTTAAAAAAATTATTGACATAGGAATTAATGACATAGGAAAAATAATTGAAGCAGGATCTATTAAAGGTTAGATAGATCTTATGAAACTATTACTGAAACTTACCTTTTTAAATTTTTTAAAACTTATTCATTTGAGAGAGAGATCACAAGCAGGGGGAGCAGAGGGAGAAGGAGAAGCAAACAACCAGGTGAGCTGGGAGCCACGTGGGGCTCCGTCCCAGGACCTGGAGATCATGACCTCAGCTGAAGGCAGAGGTCAGGTGAGCCACCCAGGTGCTCTTACCAAAGCTTTTCTCATATCCATTGAAGAAAGAAGCAAAGGAAGGGCTTAAACCGTATTAAAAAGTTAAAAGCCTTATATCCAATGATCTTTTCCTATGTTGCATTAGTCCTGGTTGTACTCCTGTCTTGCCTGGAAAGAAACCAAATAGAAGAGGATACTAATTTTTTTTTTCCCAAGACTTCAGGGCCATCAACAAAATCATTCTCTCCTGTTCACTGGCAGTACCTAAACCAAATACCATCCTGAAAACAATTACGTATGAAGCTACTGCTTCACTCTGATTTTTTCTCGACTTTGGCAGTGTGTCTCTAGAAGAAGACAATTAATATCTTTTGCCATTACTTGGGGAGGACAGCAATGCACTTGGACAATCGCGACTATAGGGTTCACTGAAATATCCTCTTATTTTACCTAGGACTCCTATCAAAAATCAAAGCATCTAAATTTCCCTTGTGAGGCAGCTCTGATATAATATGTAGATGATTTTCTAGTTTGTTCAGAAAACAAGGTAGTCTTAAAAAGCTTTCCATTAACTTTGCTTTCAGCCTTAGCAGAAAAGGGACATGAAACTTTCAAAACAAATTATAACTTAGCCAAAACATAGTCTACTTTTTAGTGTATGACATATCTAAGGAGGGAAAAGCATTCTCTCATCAGACTAAAGCTTGTCCAAATGTATCTTAGATCCCTCATAAAATACTAGTTAGTAAGATTTATGGGTTTAACTGTATATTACAGACAATGAGTAGCAAATTTTTCAAAGATGGCAATGCCACTTTATGAATCAACAGTCTTCAGTTAGACAACTTTTCCTCTGATAAGAAAAACAAGATCAGGGCTTCTAATTCCCAAAGAAAACTTCCTTAGCCATCATAAACAATAGGAAGCCCCTTAGTCATTTGTGTTTTAGAAATATGGTAAGCCCTTGGAGTTTCAACTCAACTTTAATTAAACCATCTAATACCCATCACTTACTGTAGCCTCACCATTGACCTGATTGCAAAGACTTACATCCTTTTCTTTGGGCAATAGTTGCCATTGTAAGACTTCCTGGTACTTCTGCTGAACTAGTTCTAGGCTCCCCGCTTCATCTCATGGTTCGTCATTCAGTACAGACATTACTACTGACTGAGAACCCACTACATTTTTTTTTTTTAAAGATTTTTTTCTTTATTTATCTGACAGAGATCACAAGTAGGCAGAGAGAGGCAGGCAGAGAGAGAGGAGAAAGCAGGCTCCCTGCAGAGCAGAGAGCCCGATGTGGGGCTTGATCCCAGGACCCTGGGATCATGACCTGAGCCGAAGGCAGAGGCTTAACCCACTGAGCCACCCAGGTGCCCCCCCCCACAACAGTTTTTTAGCCAGCCAATTAACCTCTTAGAATATTCTGTTACTTTTTCCCTCTCTCATTATTATTCACCACCCCAACACCCTGAATGCTGACACTAGCTTTTCCCTAAATCAGAAGTTGGGGAAATATATGATTGACCTCAGGAAACATTTTGCACCTAATCTAGTTTTATTACAGACTCTCGTTAAGAATCCCGATCTAGTATTATTTATGTACGGATCCTACCTCAAAACTGAAACTGGAGGTTATCAAGCAGAATATGCTCATTTAAACTGTCATTTAGAATACAATCCTCCACCTGAGGTAAGGGCCACCTACACGGAAGAATTCATAGCACTTATCAGAGACTGTAAACTATCTAAACAATAGAGAGTAAACATACACCCAGGGTTGTGAACTGAGATGTAGCCAACCTCCCAAAATTCATGTTTTTGAAAACCTCAACTCTCATTGTGACTTCATTTGGAGATAGCTTCCAAGTCAGGACTAACCAGAGAAAGCCACATAGCCTCTTAAAACTAATCACCTAAGATGCCCCATTTCTAGTTAACCCATCTTTGGCTACTCGTTGCCAATCACCTCTAATCAGAATATATCTGAAGCCATTCCCTTTTTTAATTTTTTCACTATAAACTATTCCACTCTCCTGCTTGCCTTTGAGTCTCTGCCAAATGCAAGTGATAGTGGTTGTGGCTGATGACCTCACTATAGCAAACTGAATAAACAGTTTCTGGTTTTTTTTTTTTTTTTTTTCCCTCAGTTCAGCTATCTTCATTTATTTCCACAACTCATATACATGCAACTCTTTTTGACATGGCCCTATTTATAGCTGAAGCCCAGTGTGAGTTTTAAAAACCAAGTTAGAAGTATACATTCTGTATGAATACAAAAAATAATAATAATAATGTTTTTATAAACACTAATGTTTTATTATTTATTTTTCTGTGGTCACCAAAGTTTGTGTTTGGTTTAGTTTCTTTTGTTAGTTCTTTTATTTTTTTCTTTTCTTTTTCTTTCTTTCTTTTTCTTCTTCCCTTCTTCTTTTTTTTTTGCGCATTGCTTAATTTTTATTAGTGTGTATTGAGATTTTTATTGCAGGAAAAAAATGAAGGCTCTGGTTGTAAGATACATGATTACTGGACAAATTGGAAAGCATATTTGAGAATACAGAGTGAAATAAATACCACTTAAAAGCACAGGAAGGGCTATTTATTTTTGTGTACATTTTACAGACATTTCTTCCAACACAAACTGTCATTGCAACTACATTATTGTCATCTTACTTTTTTAAATTACTGAAATATTAGTAGCATGTTTCCCGTTGTTAAGTATTCTGTTAAATGTGGGTTTTAAAGTATTTTATTATATTCTATTATCTTGATGCATCATAACTTATTTTTAATGGGAAATCATGGTTTGTGGGCTGTGCTTTGAAAATATCACTGGCACCAAATTCAGTAGTCTCAATGAGGAAGATGTCCTGCAATAAGGAAAGGCTTTTGGAATTGAGATCACTAGAAGCTTGGGTATAATGGTGGATCAGGTTCTAAATGGTTAAAAAATACAGCACCCAAGTGTGTCCATATTTATTTCCTCATAGTAGTTTTAATTACCATTTTTTTTCTTACTGCCAGAATTCCTTCCTAATTTTGGTATCTCCATATTGTCACTATACTATAAAAGAGATGGTAGGATTATAAACCACTAATTAAGCTTATTATAATGTAATAATTGTGAATATAAATAATATTATTTATGAGAACTGATTTCGTGAACATTCAGGACGGAGAAATTAATCATTTGATAAAGTAAAAAACTATTAAGAAGAAATATTAAGAAAAACTATTTGCTGTGCTATGAGTCCAAAGTATTCCAAGATGGATGTTTTGTTTCACTTTTATATCATGTTGATCTGATCAGTAAAATAAAGGAAAGGCAAAGTGGCAAATTGTTAAATTTACGTACGAAAGGACTAGCATGCCTTAAATAATTATTCTTAAGGAGCTGAGGGTGGGGGGTACAGGAGTTAGAAAGAATGCCAGGCAGGAGAGAATTAAAATAGTTTTTAGAAAAAGATGTAAAGAGGGAAATATATTTATGGTGGACTTTTATAAAAGGTATACAATCCAATTCCTTCATCTACCGTCACCATGGCATGTACTGATTAATGAACAATCTCCATTTTTTTAGAATATTTTGGATATGGGTTTGGATGTGGGACACAGAGGCAGAAGAATAATTATTAAATTTCCTTACCTACTGACAAGCCCTTAAAAGCAGGCAGAGTGACCTCCACCTTAAGGCTTTGCTAAGGGCAAAGGACACTCCTAGCCTGATCAACCACCTACTCCCAACCAGGATCCTGTAAGTCTACTTTAACAATTCCTTTAAGAAACTTTATCTCTAAACCTCCAAGATAGTGTCAACAATCATTCCCAAGCCTATGGCCCACTGATACACCTCTAAAGGGTCTCACGAGAAGGTTTTATTACTGGTAATGAATAACCTTTTCCCCAGACAATAACTAGCCCCTCAAAGTCCTAGAAACCTTGCTTCCAAAATTCCTTAGAGACTTACACCATCAATCCCCTCCCTAATTTACAGGTGTATAATAGATCACTCCTCACATCCCTGGGAAGCAGCTCTTCCTGCCCATGGGTCCTGTCCCCCTGCTTTAATAAACCACCATTCTGCACCAAAGATGTCTCAAGAATTCTTTCTTGGTCATGGGCTCCGGACCTCACCCCATCGAACCTCACCTACATTCTAGAACTTCATCAGGTTGGGTTTCTTTGAATGTTCACCATGCCTAGAAGAGTCTTAACTTTCTACTGTTTGTTTTAGAAAATTTCCTCTTGTAGAATGTTATCAACTCAACAAAATAAAAACACTGACTTGCAGTTAATCTTGTCATTATGCCTGAGTTTGTAAATGTTTTTCTCTGTGATTAAGGCCAACCATATTTGCAATTTGTTGCTTATGGAAAGTAGGCTGCTACCCTCCCACAGGTTTTGATTACATTTCAAAGGGATGACTTCCAGGCTAATGAGAAAGACAAGGGATTTTGAACTGACAAGGGTCTAGGAGAAGATTTCTACCTTTGAAGCACAAAGAAAGAATTTACTATTCAAAGTTTTCTCAAGTAAGTGCTTTACAGAAAAGGAAGATCAGGGGCCTGTGGTCTGGAAGAAGCTCGTCTGAAATTTAATCAAGCTGAGGGGAACTTTAAGGCTGTCTCTGTCAGATGCCTGGGGAACATTCTGTATTCTGACTCTGTTAACACATTTTAAGTTCAAATTGATAAGTTCAGGCAATAACTAACGTGATTTACACATACCAAACTGCTTCTTATGTTGCATTTTTATAGAGGTGTTTTTCAATTTCTATGCTTTCATACTTTCCATTACTGTTTGCTTCATGATTTCTGAACCTTCACATTGTTCCCAGAAACTAGGTACAAGGCAGAATTTTCCCACACAGTGGAAGGAGGTGAAAGTTTCCTGCAAAATCTGAAATGGGTCAAAATCCACAAGACTTTCATTTGACTTTTTCGGTAACAGTTTTGTAGTCCTAATTATGCTCAAATTTAGATAACATTTGTTTGATTTCCTTGAGCATAACACAGCTACCTGAATAATCTTGGCAATTTTGAAATTTACTCTGAGTAAGGGAAGTTCATTCCCAATTTTTGCGCTAAAAACAAATAACTCAATGATGTATAGCTGATAATTATATAGCATATTTCTAAAGCATTGATAAACCATAAGCAAAAAATAATAGATGACCACAGAGACAAATATGTAAAAATACTACACTGCTGTACCATGTAACACCTTGACTTTTTCAACTGCTGACTCCCTAAAAGTTGACAAGAATAACTTGTTGATCAAGAAAAACTGAGTTTATTTCCTACCATAAGGAGGAACATCAATTTGACAGAATGTTAAAATGATTCAGAAGAGAAACATTCGCAGGATACATTCTAGGGTTATACTGTTCTGCATGATGGCAGCTGTAGTTAGGTATTTTCATGCTGAGATGCAATTGTGATTTGAATAAAGTTTGCCACAGAGTTTAGGACTAATGGACACAGGGTTGTGACTCTTGTTTGAATAAACTGTTTTTGATAAGTCAATGGTTTGCCCACTTAAGTGATCTGTTGTTCTGAGAAGTATGCTATTTGTGCACACCATCAACCTTTTGCCCTGAGAATGTTGCTATTTAAACAGTCAGATAAATTGATTTTAGGAAATTCCCAAAGTGAGCAATGAACTTGTTTACTGGTTTATAGTCTAATCCTCCTGGACAAGAATCTCTTGGAAAAAAATACTAGCATCATGTTCCATAGACAGCTTAAATTCTCAGCATAATCAAAATTATAGAGAGAATTTTCCATGGTGAATTAATATTATTAAAGAATTCTACACACATCTGAAGTCATAGCTAAATAATTTATAGTGATTAGTTAATTCTAGAAATCTCAGTACTCCTTTTATGTCTCAGTGCTTCCCCCATTGTCATACTTAATAAAAACAAAATAAAATACTGTGTTAATATAATGGTTTTGCTTTTTTATGCAAGTGCCCTTCTTTCATCTCTTTTCTCTCTCTGTCTCTCCTTCTATAATATTGAGTATCTACAAAACTATCTCCCATTGACACACATGTAATTTAACTGTTGACTCTGTGAAGTACCACAAGATGATATAACCTTAAATCCCTTGAAACAGTTGTGAAACCTTTTTCTTTAAAACAGATGTTATTTTCCCCTGAATACAGAGTTCAGATGTTTATGAGATTCCTTAGTTCACATTTGCAAGTAAATGGTGGACATGCATATAAATGAGACCATTTTACTAAAATTGCCCAACGTCATAAGCAAATGCAAAGTGTGTACAAACACAAAATCAATACTACTAAAAAGTTAATAAAGTTGATTTTGCAGAGTGCCTTTAATTTCCAAAGATATTGAAAATATGTTTTATTAGTGTCACACATTTTTTAAAATGATCTAACGGTCCTTAAATTTTGACTTTTGAAAGTTGCCTTATTACTCTCAAGGTGTGAATATAGAAACAAAATTTGTTTTGCAAACAGCTCTTTTCTTTCTTCCTATATTTATGGCATATCCAATGCTTCCAGGAATATTAAATTCAAAAACCACAAGTGCTCTACATAGATATCATCCAAATGATGTCTCTTTATGGTTTTAAAACTTTTAGCCAAAGAGTGAAACAAACAAACAAAAATAATGTGGATGTTCTATTTTTTAAAATTTTGCCTTGAGATATTTCTTCCCATAAAAATCTTACAAATTAAAGTAGAGCTTGTTTGATAATGTTTTGATTTGTTTTAGGAGAAAGTATGATTCGAGTCTTCAATACAAAGTGCTTTGCTATCTAGTGAAAACACTTTGAAAGCTACTGACTAATAAGAAGCCAAATATCTGAACAAGGCAACATGTGATGACTACTGGGTAATATATGCAGCCAAACTTGAAGAAAAGAAAGTAAGAGAAATCTGAAATACATTTGTTTCCATTTGGACTACACATCTGAATTTGTGATGTCATTTAAAGAAGCCATTTGGGGCCACTTGAGGGGCTCAGTCAGTTAAGTGTCTGCCTTCAGTTCAGGTCATGATCCCAGGGTCCTGGGATTGAGCTCCAAGTTTCTCCCTCTTCCCACCCCTGCTCATGCTCTATCTCACTTTCTCTCTTAAATAAATAAATAAAAATCTTTAAAAAGAAGAAGAAGAAAGCTATTCGTATATTCTCCTATCTCTTTTCTTCATTATTTGATATTTAGAACGTTTCATTTCCTCTCCTCGTCATTTATATATGGTTCTTCAGTGTCCTATCCTATATATATATTTTTTCTATATACAGTCTTCTCCTAGATAGTCATGTATATTCTCAAGTTATACACATCATGTAGGTATCCTCCATTTGCCATTCCAGATGCACTCTTTACCTAACTTCTCTTTTCTCGATGCCCTAAGGAGCTAAATTTTCCAGTCAGTGTCATATAGCCCATTTGTCAGCAGATATACAGCCGGATTCATCTCACTGGAAGCGTAGGCAGGGTATAAAAAAGCACGAAAGCAGTCCTATCAGGTTTTTATCTTCTGGGCTCTTAAAATGTTGGGTTGTTTTGGAATGACTGATCTTTTCAGGCATTCCTCTCTAGAGTTACTCTTCAAATAACTCTAGGTTACCCTTAAAGTAATCTCCCCTACCTTTTACATCTTGAGGCACAGTATTTCAAACTTGGCATTACGGACACTTGGGAATACATACTTCTTTGCTCTGGGAGAAGGCTATTCTGTGTATTGCCGCATGTTCAGCAGCGTACCTGGCCTCTACACATTATATACCAAGAGCAACCCCCCGCCCCAGCTGTATGATCAAAAATATCTCCAGATGCCACATGTCCCCTGGTGCCAAAAGCTTTCCCTTCCAAGAACCACTGTTTTAGGCCTATGACTGTGTATTATGGTTTGAGAGAAACAAAACCAATAGGAGATAGATAGATAGATAGACAGATAGATAGATGATAGGTAGGTAAGTAAAGAGATAGAAGACAGAGATAGATATAAGTAGCTATATATGTATGTATCAGTTTCGTATCTATGTATATATCAGTTTCATATATATAAGATTTATTATAAGAATTGGCTCACACAATTTGGAGGCTAAGGAATCCTACTGTCTGTGATTTGCAAGCTGAGAAGTGAGGGGTATAACTCAGTCCAAGTCCAAAGACCCAAGAACTAGGGGAGTTGATGATACAGGTCCCAATCTAAGCCCAAATCCCAGTCAAAGTCCAAAGGCTCAAGAACCAGAAGTACTGATGTCTGAGAGCAGAGATTGATGTCTCAGGTTAAGCACAGAACAAATCTGCCCTTCTTCCACACTTTTGTTCTACTCAGGCCCTGGGCACATTGGATGATGCCTACCTGCGTTGGTGAATATAATCTTTACACAAATGCTAATTTCTTTCACAAATGCCATCACAGACACACCCAGAAACAATGTTTTACCAGCTGTCTTGGCATCCTTTTAGCTTCATCAAACTGACACTTAAAAGTAACCATCATAGGCTGGTAATTGTTCTTCTCAGATATTGGCACTGGTGTTCCAAAATGTTTTGGTTTCCTTAAGCCATCCACAGAGCTATGTAAAAATAGCTTTCTTAAACTATCTACAAATGTTCCATTTGAGTGTACATTTCTAATACTCTTGACATCCTATGTAGAGGATGGAGTCTGAATGCTCTAGATGAAATTTTTGGACTAAATCTATTATAAGCAAATAGCTCAACTACCCTTTTACCACAATGGGTGGGCCCCCTAGGACATTCCTTTGACCAAGATATTAAAACTGAACTAGTCATAGGAACACTGGCACACTTCCAAATCTCTGCAAGGGCTACCCTTCTATAGTAGAGAAGATAGTGGTGATGCTACAATGGAACTATTCTCTGATTTCAGTTGGAAGAATTGGATTTTTAGGTTATATTGGAAATGTAACCTATAAGAGATAAGATAGGGATCTCTCTCCTCTTTATTATTTCAGTTGGTGATATGACCATTCACCCAATGATATGAGCTAAAATCACAATTGACAGCTACCTTCCTTATCACCACTTTCAATTTATTTACATTTTTCAAATGTGTTCCATCTCCTCATCCATAATATCCTTGCCCTAGGTGATAGCTTTTTGCTTGTCAAGTAGCTAAACTGAACTTTGTTTCCCAAAATTCTCTTCGCTGAATGTTTACAAGTAACTTTTGCCTACAAGCACAATTTCTGTGAGATTTGGAAATCAGAAACAGTTAAACATCTATTTTTATGCACTGAAGGCCAGTGTTATGCCAAGTGCTTGTGACTTACACAGTATAACTGATCTGCTAGCTCTTGTTGGTGTGGGTCAGCAGCTGGTGTGTACATTCTCCAGAAATGGCCAGGTCTTTTCCATCAGCCCCTTTAACCCTGAACTAAGCATGCGTGAAGCTCCATAATGAAGAGTACCAGCTTCTCCCCTCTTAGCGGGACAAGTTTGGGCAGTGTATCTGGTTGTTCATTTTACCTAGAAGGAGAGATGGCCAGAGGTATAGGTCTAATTGTTTGGCAGTAAATTGGTAGAAACTTGGTAACAAGGAGTTCTGGCAAAGAGATATGTACATAGCCCTTTCAGAAGGGGCAGAAACGATAAAGATATTTGTGTTCCAGGTAAATGATCAAGAAGGATTAACAATTAAATAAAATAAATCACCCTGTGGATGACAATCAGATTTTCTCCAGCTATCCTTTTTCTTTGCCTAGTAGACTCACATAGAAAATGGCCAGTGAGGGATACCTGGGTGGCTCAGTGGGTTAAAGCCTTTGCCTTTGGCTCAGGTCATGATCTCAGGGTCTTGGGATCGAGCCCCGTGTCAGGCTCTCTGCTCAGCAGGGAGAGCTTCTCAGCTCTGCTTCCTCCTCTCTCTCTGTCTGCCTCTCTGACTACTTGTGATCTCTCTGTCTCTATCAAGTAAATAAATAAAATCTTTTAAAAAAAAGAAAAAAAAAAAAAGGAAAAAGAAAATGGCCAATGAGGCAAAGATGGATGTTACATAAGGACTGAGCAAAATGACTCCTAATCACCAAGGCCTACTCAGCTACAACCACAGCCTCATGACCAACTAGCCAATATCAGAAAACAATAATAAGTTCCCATACTCTGATGTCCCCCAGTAAAATCAGCCAGCTTCTGTGGCAGGTTGATAACAGTGGTTTTATCATGGAAGAGACAGAGCATCGTTCTTTCTGAAATGGGCACTTACTCTGGTTATAGATTTGCATTCTCTTACTTATTCCTTCTGCTGAAACCAAAATCGGTGGACTTACAATATACCGTATTCACTGTCTTAGTATTACACACAGTATGACTTCTGACCAAGAAAATAATCTCCCAGCAAGTGAAGCATGGTAATGGGGTTGATAACTCTGGAGTTCACTGGTCTTATTATGTTCCCATTACCATAAAGTAGCTATCCTGATAAAATAATCAAACAGCTTTTCTCATACATACCAGCTGGGTGGCAAAAACCTAAGTAGCATGAAGTAAGATCCTCTAGGATGTTGTAAAAAAATTAGCACTAATATATGTGATGTTTTTCTTAGAGCCAGAATTCAGATGACAATGAGTCAAGAAGTAGAAATTAGAGCATATCTTTTCACCACTCTTTAAATGGATCTTTTCATTTTAAGTCTGTTGGTCTAAAGATCTTAGTTTCCCAAATGATTCCATCAGGAGATTCAGCAAGAGTTCCATTAAACTTAAAGACAAGATACATTCTGACCACATCCCCTTTCCAACAGGCAAAATGTTGGCCACTGTACTAGACAGAGCAACTTATTTAACTGAAAAGAAGCTGAGTTGCTACTACACACTGAAGATGAGAAGGATGTCTGGAATGCAGATGATCCACGGGGTGTCTCTAAATAATACTATATCCTGTGGTTAGAGAAAATGGAAAGTGCAACAACCCACTATGAGGAGTGCAGATAATTGCCCAGACTCTTTAGGAAGGGAGTTTTGGATCAGTCCACTAAGCAAGTATTTATGACAACTGAGTTACTTGCTGAGGGCAAAGGAATATATATTGAGTAGTAAAAAAAGAATGTAATAATATCAGCTATGATCCTGTGCCCAGTTGCAGAAATGACTGTAATTGTTATGAACATTTCTCCGTATTCTGATCAGAACATATATTATACATATGTATACTTATATTCTAAACCCTATTTTTATTTTCTTTCCTTCTACCAAGTCACTTAGAGCTGTAAATTTTAGGTAATTTTATGTCCAGCATTTAATTTATAGGCTATTAGTAGAGAGTATAACTCAGCAAAGGAATGAACATCTGAATGTCCCTTAGAGAGAAGAACAAAATTTTGTATCTTCTTGGGGAGTGGATTACTGCATCTTTGTTTAGATGTAGCCAACCTGTGTCTTGTTAGCAGAAGTATAATTTTTCTATTTCCTGATTCGAACATTAAGGTATGGATAAAAGTGCTGGGTATTGGTGTCAGATTGACAAGGATGTTAGTGGGTTTGAACATCATCCAGTGAGCTATGCTAAAATTGTATTTCCCAGAATGCCCTTCCTCACATGTCCCTATGTTAGAATTGGTCCAGTAGAAATTGGTGTGAGGTTTGGAATGTGAAAGGGAAGTAGCATCTTTTTACATTCTGAAGATTGGTGAGGCCAGACCCTATTGCAGTTCCATGCAGTCACTCATCTGCCAACTCAACTATTGGTAACAGCCATATTCACAAATTGGTAGCTCCCACCAGATTTGGCTTCTTTAAAATTGTGGGCCAAGTACATGGGCAGCTCAATGGGAAGGGTACCAGTTTATGCATCATTTGTACCACAAGAGTTGAAATAGTGAGAGCTAGATGCATATTACAATGTGTTCTTTTGTTTCCAGATTGTCATTGTGAGTTTCACTGTGTCATTAGTCTTGCAGTTTTTATGGCCTCCTTCCCTTTTCAACTTCTGGCTCTGCTTGGTTCAAGTCCAACACCAGATACAGAAAAAACACTCTTACATAGATACTTAATCAATATCCACAATTATATAAGGCATTGCATGTGCAATACATTCCTTATTCTCTTTTGTTCAGAGTCATTCTGATTCTCTCTAATCAAATACCAATATCCCCAGTTCAAAACTCTTATCAGTTTTCTATAGCATCTCAGCTCTGAATTATATAGCTGTGCCTTTGGGTAGAAAAGAATAGGAAACATAACGATTGATTCTGCTCTAGTTTTTAGGGAAAGAATGAGTCTATCATTCCACAGTGAGTCTATATCATTCTGTACTCATGGCTATTATAATATTACTATTAAAGTGATATGGAACATCCCTCTGGCTGTAGCATCCTGCGTTTTACTACTTTGCCATTCTGTATCCCTTGTTATTTAGGCAATCCTTAAAATATGACCTCCAAATATGATTACCATTGACCAAACCAATGACTATATTTCAAATGAAAACAATCATGCTAAGATCCAGGGAATTTTTGTAATGCCTTTATTTAGTTTAATTTGCTAAAATCTATTTTCAATAAACATAGTTTTAACTCCTTCATTTTGATATTACAAAACATACTTCAACATATTTTGCCATTAAAAATATGTTTAATCAGAAAGTACCTACAGGTTATTTAAAACCTGGGCTTGTACTAAATGCTTATTTTCACACTATTCAACGCTAACTCCCCAGCACAAAATTTCTCGCACTTAACCTAAAACAAACAAACAAACAAAACAAAACAAAACAAAACTAAAAAACCACTTGGGAACCTTAAGAAACATATACTCCTAAGAATTTGTTTCAGTAGATCCTAGGGATCCCAGGATTCTATATTAGACCAAACACTCAGGTGACACAAATACACACATTCTGTAAAGATTGCTAAATCAAATAGATCAAACTGAGGAAAGTTCATTAAACTTCTGCTCAATTTTCTCTACTGCAATTTACAAAACTCTGTAAGCACTGCACATGAAACAGAAAATAAAAGAGCCATAGATTTTTTTTCCCCAAATTTGCTCTCAATCCAATGCACATTTTCAATGACAAATACAAATCAGAGGTAGTAAGAATACAAGTGGAAGTAATTACTTTCCAAGATGAAGGGGAAAATAATAAAGGCTGAAAAATGTATTTCCCTTAATACCCATAACAATGCCTTATATTTTCACAATGCTCTATAGTTTTCAAAGTACTTTCAGATACTATTTCATTTGATTCTCACAACTGAATAAAGTTAGGAATGGGATTTGTACTGTTCTTTCCAAGCCACATGAGTGAAAAAGTGAAGTAACAACAAAAATGTATTTCATGTCACCTTTTGGTTAGGGACTGAGTGCATGAAATGCTGCAGGGGACCTCTAGGGACATATGCACAGAAATAGATGTAAATTTTTTTTTTCACCAGATAGAAAACTTTGAAAGTCAAAAGAAGTCATTTAGAATGTAACCTCTTTTAGAGAAAGGTACTGAAAACAGTAAAATAATTCACTATCATGAAGAGCTAAACAGAATTCATGTTTTAACACAAAAGTAATAACTAGAATTCATTTTGATTCCAGTTTTTAAATATCATTAATTATGTTACTAAAGACAAATTAAAGACTGACAAAAATATATTATTTTTTCAAGAGTTGGTGAAGTTAGATACAGTTCTAGTTAATATTTTTTGTGTGTCTACATAGTTTGAGACTACATAGATGACTGTGCCTGTGCCTTCTTAATCATCAATATTAATGACTTGATCTAAAGTGTACTGGGGAAATAGCACACAAATTTGAATGAAAAGGAGTAAAATATACATAATTGACGTGATAATTTGGAGATACAAACACCTGTATTCTATACAAAAGATAATTTTTCAATGTAACCATTTGTTCTTGAATAAAATACAGATTTCATAGGCTGAAAATAAAAGGTCGAGGCGCACCTGCATGGCTCAGTGGGTTAAGCCTCTGCCTTCAGCTCAGGTCATGATCTCAGGGTCCTGGGATCAAGCCCCACACCAGGCTTTCTGCTCAGCAAGAAGCCTGCTCCCCATCCCCCCGCCCATTTCTGCCTGCCTCTCTGCCTACTTGTGAACTCTCTCTGAGTTAAATAAATAAACAAAATCTTTAAAAAATAATAAATAAAATAAAATAGAAGGTAGACAGAATTTTAACAAAAAAGGACTTCCTACAATGGTATTTTTAAGACATAAATTTGAAATAAAAAATTAATTGAAGAACATTAGACTCCAATTATGTTATAGAATCTTACCAGATATGATTTTTAAAATTCTATTTGTGTTAATATTTGAGCTCTTAGCAAACATATAAAAATTCTGGTATGATATTATGGTCTTGGACATAAAGATAAATGTGTTTTTTCTAGTATTAATTAGTATTAAAATTCATAAAGCCATCTCAAAATTTAATTCCAGAGCTAAAATTTTGAACTGTCATGAAAATAGCTCTATTGATTTTCTTACTCTAATTTATAACTACAGAGATTAAAAATGAGGCCCTGTAAAACCTCCAAAACCATAAATGAAAGGACACACATTTCTGGATGGTACTTACTATGCCCTCAGAGAGTCTGTGAATGGGTTAAATAGAACTAGTTTGTGTAAAGTGTGACTTTGTTAACTTTGTTAAAATTCCAATTGTTGATTCAATAAAACAGAAATTCTTTCTGGACTTTTTAACCTCTGATTTAATAAGGCAGATTTAATAAAACAAGTAAAATCTTCTTGGATCTGATTTAATAACCCAGAAATTGTTCTTGGACAATTTGACCTCTCAGTCACTTGGGTGAGTTCATTTAACTAATTAATAAACAAGCTGTGATTGAATTGTGGATTTGTAAATCCCCATTCAGTGTGCTTTCAAGGATACTCCCATAGTTAACAGAGAGCTGGTGATTCTATATTTAGAATAGTACAATGTGTTACTCAATTTCAGAACCAAAAATCAGGATGTATTTTACCACCCTCCTTATTCCTCTAGTTATGCTGCCATTCTAACTGCAATATTGTGGTTGTAATGGTAGTTGTCACACAAAATGCCAATACATTGTTAATGAATCATTTTTGCCTACTAAATCCTATTTCTTTGTGGTAAGTTAGGTTTTCTCTACCTTTGTATTCTTAGATTGTACTGCTTCTTCTTGAATATAATAGAAGATCAATACCTGCTTGTGGAATTAGGAAGTGAATAGAAGTACAGTGTATATGGGAGAGGGATTACAAACTTGACAATCCACATGATTTAATTATCAGGAAAACTGGATTGTCTGCTTGCCAAAGACACCTGTCCAACTCTACCTCTGTGACTTTAATCACATGACTCAGAATGCCTTTTCCTCTACTCCCTACCCCCGTCATTGGTTGTCAAGATCAAATCGAAAGTATCAGTCTCAAATTATTTTTTTGTTATGAAGCCTCTTCTGAATTTATCTACAACTTGCTGTACTTTTCCTCTATGAATACCCAAAAGGATGGTGGGTATTTATCACCAGAAGAATCTATTAATGAATATACTATATGCCTGTGAGTTTTCCTTATGTGCATGCTCATATACTTATACACACTCACACAAACACACACTATAGTTCTTTAAAACTCCTTATAAGCAATTGTCTTATTCATTTCCATATACTTTGCACATCTAGCATCTTACCTGGGCATGCATTATCAGGTACTTAACAAATAATTATAATAAAATTATAATAAAGAATCATAAAAGGAGTTTTGCATGAGATTAAACATTTTTAAATGCTTACTTTTATTTTAAAAAGATAGTTTTTATTTTAAAATAGGTTTTTAAAATCTCTAAATCTATATGGATTTTTTCAAGGAAAAATAATTACTATTAATTACATATGATGATGGCCAAACATGATAATTCAGTATATTTTATAAACAGCATTACCCTGAGATCATGACCTGAGCCAAAATCCAAAGCCTGACATCTAACCAACTGAGCCACCCCGGTGCCCCAGTTTTTTGTATATTTATAAACATTTTCTAAATACCACTGTCATCTTATGCAATGCCTGTATTCTTTTAGGAGCTATTTATTCCCTCAAATTTTTCTTACAATCTCTACGCAATTTCCAATGATTAAGCTGTAGTTATGTATATTTAATATATACTTAAGATCACAAAATTAATTTTAGGTTCTTTTATGCCTCTATTTATAACATGAATGCTTGATTAAAACAACTTTAATTATGAGATACTTGTTTTGAGGAGATATAGAGACATTTTCTTTGTGACTTATACTCATTTTCCCTTATTTATCTTTTCATTCCTCAAAGCTTACATTATAAAACTCTTACATTAGCCTACAGTTGGGCAAAAGCATCTAACACAAAACCCGTTTTATAATAACATCTTGATATCCCAAGTAATTTATTGAAGACTCTACTGAAAGTGAACATCAGCATGCTTGTCCTAGCACAGAATGGTTGTAAGAGCATTGGTGGTTTACCCTCATGGTCACAGGGATGGCTAGGAGCTCTGGCTCTCTCTCTCTGCCGAGCATCAGGAGAGAGGATGGTATTGTATATCGCTACTCCAGGAAAAGATAAAAATTTGAAATTTGAAATATGGTTTCTCCTGAAAACCCATCATTTTGCACCATTATAAAGTCAAAAAGCTGTAAGTCAGAATATCATAAATCCTGGACCATTTGTATAATATTGAACAAAGCTTAATTAATGCAAAATTTAGGTAGGTGTTGAATACTTTGTAAAATTGACTTTTTAGCCACCTCATTCACTGGATCCTGGATCCCATCTACTCTTGAGCACACAGGGATTACAAATCAACAATGATCTCCTTTTGTCACTAATCTTGTAATTTTCCCTCTTTATGGAGTAATTGGCATGCAAATAGGCTATATTAACTAAAGCAAATTGAAAACAAGGTCTCCTGTTATCTCTAGATCCCCTTTAGACAATTCACCATTTTTCTCCTTACAGTTAGAACAAAACGGTTCCCTCATCCTTTCATTGAACTTTAAGGGTTATCTTATTGGGGATGTGTCCTTGGACTTTTTTCTTTGTCTGTGTTGTGAGTGAACAGTCTCCTGGCATTAAATACCATAAATACCTACAACTGTCAAATTTCCAGTTTCAAACATTAATGCTCACACCACTTCTGAACTTTGGACTTATACATCCAATTTCTTACGTGGCATCTTCTCTTGGATAAAAAATAAGAATCTTTGATTTAATAGGCTTCTAAATAAACAAACTTCTCAAAAAAAAAAAAAACAACTTTTCATCTGCTCCTACCCTAAAATATGTTTTAAACACCTTCTCTTCTCACATTCTTCCCTTTTATAAGATATTGCAATTGTATGCTATAATATAATTACTGGCTGATCTCCCTCATAAACATAACCTGAAGCAGTTAATAAATCAGCATTATGCAGGAAGGAAGATACCTTACATAACCAAATGACGTTTATGCTAAGGAAGCATATTTGTTTTAGCATTTTATAATCATAAAATATAATTCACCACATTCAGAGATTGAAACAGAAAAAAAATGTGATCTTATCAATATAATAAGTATTTGAAAAGCTCAATGCTCATTTAGAAGAGAATGAAACTTAATTACTTAAGAGTTTCTGCCAATCTCTACAGAATTGTGAAATATTGAAATTGGAAACAAGAAAGGTCACTACCACCATTTCCATTCATCATTGTAGTGCAGGATCTAGCTCACAAAATTAGTCCAGAATAAGAAATAAAATGATTAATGAGTAGAAAGAAAGAAAGATCATTATTTTCAGTTGAAATGATTTTGTATATAGAAAATATAAAGGAACCTAAAGGAAAGTTATTACAATAAATACATTTAGTAAGTTTATGGATACATGTACAATATAGAAAATTATATTTTAGCATCACACAGCTAGAAAGTATCTTAAAAGTACAATGTCAAGTATGATAGCATAAAAAGTAGCCATTATGTGTGAGTAAATATTTTAAAAGATGTGCAGGAATCTAACAAAGAATGTAAAAAGAAACTATATCTTCAGAAGTTAGGAGTTATTTATAAAGTTTTCTTAATGAGCACATTGTCATACTGCCAGAAAGACAAAAATATAAAAGCATGAAAGCATGTAAGAGCTAAAACTATAAGACTTAGAAGAAAGAGCATCTCCTAGTAAACCTGGCTAGGAAAAAGCTTTTACATGTCATACCAAAAGCACATGCAACCAAAGACAAAATATTTTTTAAGTCTTCTTCTTTTTATTTATGTGACAGAGGGAGATCACAAGTAGGCAGAGAGGCAGGCAGAGAGAGAGAGAGGAGGAAGCAGGCCGCCCGTTGAGCAGAGAGCCTGATGTGGGACCAGATCCCAGAACCCTGAGATCATGACCTGAGCCAAAGACAAGAGACTTAACCCACTGAGCCACCCAGGTGCCCTTTTATTATTTTTCTTTCAAAGCTTTTTTCTTCAAATGACACCATCAGTCAGACCCGTCCATTGAGGATGGAAAGGGAGACTGATCACCTTCCATTAGTGAGGGATACCCAGAGAAGGGGGCGTCCAACCTGATTGAATATGAAGAGTGCCTGACTGTGTGAATCTGTCTGTACGGATCCGCTGCTTCAGCTACGGAGTGGGTTGCACCTTGAGTCTTGTGGAGCATCATATGTCATAACGGTCATCTACTCCATGGAGTAGCCTGGTCTGGGGCTTATTCAGATAGACCTTAGCTAAGACATTCCTAGTTTCCGTGAGGGACACGAGCAGGACAGCACCCGAAAGAATCCCCTCCCTTTGTCTGTGACATCATTCCCGATGGGAGGGAAAGCCAGTAAACCCACTGCCTTAGACCGCGTGCTTAAAAACTTTAAAAAGGGCTTCAGCGGTGACTATGGGGTTCTTATGACCCTGGGACAACTCAGGACCCTCTGCGAGCTAGAATGGCCTAGTTTTGATGTTGGATGGCCCTCAGAACGAACCTTAAATTTGCCCACAATCAGACGTGTTTATTGCGTGGTCACAGGAAACCCAGGGCACCCAGATCAGTTTCCATATATTGACTCCTGATTAGAAATAGCTAGAACACTTCCCCCATGAGTACTGTTCTGTGTTTATAGTAAGGGACAATGTAGGATCTTCGTTGCTCAACCAACCAGAAATACTCAGAATAAAGCCATACATCAGGGGGACTCAGAGGAAGAGCTCCCACCACTGTATGTTTTTTTGGCCCCCCGACTGCTTCTGAAGTGGGATCTAGCACCCTGCCACCTTCAGTCTCCCCGCTGCCTTTGGCTCCATCCCTGCCTCCCCCCATTCCAGCACCAACTGCAGCCTTTCCAACACCTGATTCCACCAACAGCCAAAGTCTCCCTGCCACTTCAGGTTCCCCAAAAGTCCATGGTTTTACTACCAGCCTCTGCACCGCCACCAACTACTCATGATGGGGATTCCTCCCCAGAACCTGAACCCTGAAACACCACATGTCGTCTCTGAACATGGGAGATCTCAACTTACCAAATGCCCTTCCCTGAGACCTGAGGTCCTGATACGATTGGTGCAGATGACACCCCCCAACTGCGTTGGCCCATCATCTATTATTAGCCTTTCACCACTACCAACCTCTTAAACTGGAAACATCATACTCCTACTTATTCAGAGAAACCACAGGCAATGACTGATCTCATGGAATCCATCTTCCAAACCCAGTGACCAATGTGGGAAGACTGTCAACAGCTCTTTTGCACCCTGTTCAACACCAAGGAGAGAAGAACCCTTCAGGAGATGTATAAGTGGCTCGAGGAGGTGGCTCCAGGAGGCGTTATGAATGCCAAGGGATGGGCTGAGGAGTCTGTACCAGATAATCAGCCCAACTGGGACTTCAACACAGAAGAAGGCCGTAATGCTATCAAGCATTACCAGGAAGCCATCCTGTGAGGTCTCTGACAAGGTGCCAAGAAACCTACCGACAGGTCAAAGACAGCTGATGTGACTCAGGATGGGGAAGAAACTCCTGGTAATTACTAAGAGCAGCTTTGTGAGGCTTCCTGCATATATACTCCATTTGATCCAGAAGCACCCGAGAACTAATGGGTGGTAAATGCAGCCTTCATGGCACAGTCAGCTCCTGATATGCATCACAAACTCCAAAAACTTGAGGGTTTTGCCGGGATGAACATCACCCAGCTACTAAAAATAGCCAATAAGGTCTATTAAAACTGAGAGACTGTAGCAAAACACAAGGCTGAAAAGAAGATGAAACAAAAAGTCACCCTGCTGGCCGCAGCCCTTCAACAAAACTCTCAACTACAAGGACTGGCAGAACAGTTAAGAGAACAGCCTCAACAATGCAGAACCTGCAAAAAGGGCCAACGAGCATACTGCAAGGAAATGGGGCACTGGAAGAATGAATGCCCAAATCGAAGGCCAAAACCATCCACATCCTCCACCCGACCTGAAACCCAGGCAGACCAGGATCCAGACTTTATCAAATTAGCCAACATAGACTCTGACTGATGGGGACTGGGCTTGTTAATGTTAGGCCCCCAGGAGCCCATGGTTAATGTAAATGTGGGGGGCCAGAAGATCACTTTCATAGTGGACACCAGGGCAGAACACTTGGTAGTAACTGCACCAGTGACACCCTTACAGGACGAACTGTAACCATCATGGGTGCCACAGGGGATCAAGCCACAAGCCAACCCTTTTGCCAGTCTTGAACTTGTAAGCTAGGTGGACACATTGTGTCCCAGGAATTTCTGTATGTTCCAGACTGCCCACTCCCTTTACTGGGAAGAGATTTGCTTTCAAAATTAGGAGCACAAATCTCTTTCAAATCTTCTGAACAGGCCACCGTGAGTCTAAACCCTGATGTACCTCAACTCATCTTGTCCCTCAGCACAGCCCAGGATGAAGAATGGAGATCATATGAACAAGAACACCTTGAGGGCTACTGGACTGCAGTTCCCAATGTATGGACAGAAGATAACCCTCCTGGACTTGCCATCTGAAGAACTGCAGTCATTATAGAACTAAAGGCTGGAACACAGCTGCAACAGCAAAGGCAGTATCCAATTGCACTTGGGAAAGCCCAAGTAGGCATACAGGCCCACTCAGAGCGACTAAAAGAAACAGGCATTCTAGTCAAATGCCAATCTCCCTAGAACACTCTATTGCTCCCAGTCAAAAAGCCCAATGATGACTTGTCCAGGACTTGTGTGTCATAAACTGGGTTGCTCAGACTCTACACCCGGTGGTTCCAAACCCCTATACCCTCTTAAGCCAGATCCCACTGGACGCTGCCTGGTTTACCTGCCTCGATATAAAGGACACTTTTTTCTGTATTTGCCTAGCCCCTATAAGTCAACCTCTCTTTGCCTTTGAATGGACTGATATCAACTCAGGATGCCAGATGCAACTCACCTGGACCAGATTTCTGCAGGGGTTTAAACACTCACCAACAATATTTAATGAAGCCCTGTACTGTGACTTGGCTGACTTCCCCAGGGAACGAACTGGCTGCATGGTACTCCAGTATGTTGATGACCTTCTTGTCTCCAGCCCAACTAAGGAAACCTGCCACAGAGCAACACTCGACTTCCTACATCACTTATCAAAAAGAGGATATTGAGCATTCTGGAAAAAGGCTCAGTTATGTAGACAAGAGGTCAAATACTTAGGATTCATGATAACTCAAGGAAGATGGGCCCTCAGCACCGAACAAAAGGCCTTGATAACTAACCTCCCATGGCCCACCACCAAATAAGCTTTCTGTAAGTTTCTGGGGGCTGCAGGATTCTGTAGAATCTGGATACCAGGGTTCTCAGTGGTAGCCATGCCCCTGTATGATTCACTAATGGGACTGGATAATCAGCCTCTTCAATGGGAAGACAGATAAGAGAAGGCTCTCAAGGAACTCAAGGACTTACTTGGAAGGGCCCCAGTCCTAGGCCTACCCAATACCAGGAAACCCTCTGCCTGTATGTTCACAAAAAACAACCAAAATTGCCTTAGGACTTCTAACCCAACCAATAGGCCCTTGGGAAAAAAACACTGCATATCTGTCAAAGAAATTAGACCCTGTCTCCTCTGGATGACCCCCTTGACTATGGGCCTTGGCAGCCACCACACTTCTCACTCTGGTATAGAGCTGACAAGTTCACTCTAGGGTAACAGCTCTCAGTAAAAGTTCCCCACTCAGTGATCACTCTTCTGAACAGTCAGGGTCAGAAATGGTAATCAAACGCAAGGCTCATTCAATATCAAAAGCTACTTCTAGACTGTGCAGGCCCTCAACCTGGCCACATACCTCCCAATGGTGGAAGGGGAATCAGAACATAACTGTTTGGAAGTCATAACTGAAGTCTACACCACCTGGCCAGACCTCCAGGACTCCCCTCTGATGAACGCTGACCTTACCTAATACACTGATGGTAGCAGCTTCCTAAGCAATGGCCCAAGTAAAGTGGGTTATGCTGTTACCATGGCTACAGAAGTCCTAGAAGCTAAAGCACTCCCTCCAGGATGGTCAGTTCAGAGAGGTGAACTCTGGGCCCCAATCCGGGCACTCTTACTGTGTAAGGACAAAAAGGTCAACATATATACTGACTCAAGATATGCCTTCACTACAATACAAAGAAAGACGACTCCTCACATCCGATGGAAAAACCATCAAGAACAAAAACAAAATCCTCCAGTTGTTAGAAGCAGTATGGGCGCCCCCGAGCTTAGCCATCATCCACTGTTGGGGACACCAAAAAGGAGATACTGAGCCAGCTATAGGGAACTGCTTAGTTCACCAGGCAGCCTGGGAAGCTGTCCAAGATGGACAACCTGCTATTATAGCATCCATTACCCCCTCCTTACAAAATCCCACTTACACAGCAGCTGAAAATGACTGGGCCAAAACCAAGGGAGCCATTCACCATCCCCAAGGGTGGTGGATCCTCCCAGATAGACACTTACCCATTCCAGCAAACCTCTCCCCTCATGCTATCACTGAACAACATTCAACTTCACACTTGGGAAAAACAGGGCTTAGAAAACTGCTAGCAAAACATTTCTACATCATTGGACTTGCCACCTTATGCAAGTCTGTCACAGATCGGTGCACCATTGTGCTAGACACAATCCAAAAACCGGACCTTCTCGGCCCTCAGAGTACAGTGCACAGGGACAGCTCCCTTCAAAGACCTGGAAGTGGACTTCACAGAGATGATTCCTTACCAAGGTACAAAATATCTGCTAGTTCTGATCTGTACCTTCTCAGAATGGGTAGAGGTATATCCAACACAGAACAAGAAGGCCAGATAAGCCACCAGAGTACTCCTCTGGGAGGTTGTACCTCGGTATGGGATCCCATTTACCACACATAGTGACAATAGCCTGGCTTTTATCTCTGAAGTTCTACAAGAGCTAACTTCAGCCCTCAACATATCCTGGAAACTCCACACAGCCCACCGGCCTCAGAGCTCAGGGAAAGTAGAACATATGAACCATACCCTCAAGGAAACCCTATCCAAATTGCTGAGACCTCCTTAGGGTGGACAGATCTACCTCCCTTAGCAGTTCTCCACTTCCACTGTACCCCTCAGAAAAATGGATTCTCCCCATCTGAAATACTCTATAGTAGGCCACCCCCATTGTTGTCTTCTTTTTTTAATGTCTTAGGAGACACACGCCTCCAGGACCAACTGTTATCCCTAGGAAAACCCTCACAGAATTACACGTCCATGTATTAGAGAGGGCCCCTATATCCTTAGGAACCCCTGTCCATTCCTTTCACCCTGGAGATGAGGTCTGGGTAAAAGATTGGAAACATAAACCCCTTTGCCCAACCTGGACTGGCCCACATACAGTAATTCTTATAACTCCCACTGCCCTCAAGGTTACCAACATCACCACGGATGCACCATTCATCACTGAAAAGGCAAACCCAAACCAGGCTACCTGGATCCCACATCCATCACCATCAACCTCTCTGAAGATCACTCTAAAGAAGGGCCCCTAAAGTTTAAATTACATCTTCTCCTTTCTCAACCCAGCTGGAGCCTCATGTTATGGCTACTAAGTTTCCTCTGCCTCTTCCCACCAGGGACCCCTGGTAACTCAACAACATATGACTGGAAATTAACCCAGACTTCAGAAGACCAGGACAAAGTCCTTAGTAACCAGACCACTGGCAAGTGTCCCACCTTCCAGATATCCTTATGTCAACTCCTGGCTCCATATAAGGAGCAGGTGCTTAAAGGAGGCTAGGTAAAGAACAGGGACACCAGATAGAACTTTGTCCAGACCAGGGGTTAGAGGAATTCAGGGAAAAAGTTTCTGACTGATGGGGTTGCGAGACCATAGCCCCATGGGTGACATCAGGCAACCTTCAGCTCTCCCCGGTTTACATGTCCAAGGCCAACCAAACCTCACAATTACCCCCACAGAACTGCGGAGGCTCCTACTTGGACCAGCCGCAATGCTGGGGACTGCATTCGTATGTTTCTGGAAGGGACCCTGGAATGACATTCACTCTCCACTGGGACAGACCCCCTCCGTGGCCCAGGTTCTCTTCTATAAACCCCACTCCCCCAGGGCCAATCATTCAAAACTATACTCATCAGCTCTTAAACACCTCCTACCACTTATGGCTCAACTCGACCCATTCCCCTTCTGGTTCTGCCTTTTGGATCTGTCTCCCCTTGGCCGGATAGGCTTTCTTTGGTAACCCCATCCCTCCTAACTGGCTGTTGCCCAATAATACAAGCCCTATGAGTTTGGGCACCAAACAAAACTCAGTCCTGCCGCTTCCAGCTAACAATATAATCTGCTTTCTTCCCCTTCACTGAACCAAGGCCCCAGACCCAGGCTGCCAGAACTTCAAAGCTCCTCTACCTTACTGCACCCCCCCACCGCACCCTCACCCCCATTCTGGCCCCGACTTCTTCCTCTCCTGCAAAAACAACCTTCTCTTTAGGTGCCACAATAAAAGTAATGCCCCTTCTGTTTGCATACTTCTGTTTTTGTCCCCTTCTGTCTCACTATATTCAGACTTCCAGTTCCAGTCCCAGGTCTCTCTTCACCACTGAAGTCGACAGGCAGTAGTCTGTTTCTCCTGGGGGCCGGAGTCTTCACCGCCATAGCTACTGGTGCATCAGGCCTCGGAACTTCCCTTAACTTTTACTTCAAGCTTTCACAGGAACTCAGCGATGACATGAAACACATTGCAGATTCATTAACATCCCTCCAGACACAATTCTCCAGTCTGGCAGCAATAGCCCTCCAGAATTGGCAAGCACTAAATCTCCTCACTGCTGTCTCTTCCTACAGGAATAATGCTGCTACTATATCAACCAGTCTGGGATTGTCAATTCCGATGTTCTTGAGCTCCGAGAATGCATCCAACATCATTGAGAAGAACTCTCACCTAGGGGTTTCAACGCACAATCATGGACATCTTGGCTATTACCCCTAGCAGGCCCTTTATTGTCCCTACTCCTCCTAGTTACCCTCGATCCTTGCCTCCTCAACAGCCTCATCTATTTCATCAGAAATACCATTTCTTAACACATGACAGCCTGTATCTTCACCCTCCGAGGATACAGTCCCTTAAATCTAGATAATGATGATCTTTAGGGTACCCTGCCAATCATTAGGAGGGGGGACATGAGGCAGATAGAGACCCCCAGGCCCCAGCCTCTTCCTGTCTGCTGCTCTCCATTAGGTGGTAGAAAAGACCAAATGGCTGTCCTGTTTGGTTAAGATAAGAAAACAAGTCATTGCTCCTGCTGAGACAGAAGGAAAGTCCAAATGACCATTCTGTTTGATTAATAAAAGAAAAAAAAAAGTCCCCTGGGATGATCTAGCGCTCTCCTGAAACGCCTCCATATAGATTATACTTCCACATGAAGGGGACCAATTGGCCCTGAGAGACAGCAAAAACACCCCGTTACTATCCCCCTTCACCCATAACCATAAAAATTCACCCCTGACCCTGTCAGGTGCTCAGCCTTTGGGAAAGGATCCCGCTAAGCCCTCCGGTGATAATAAAGCTAAATTCTCCCTGATTTCCGTGTGCTGCTTGAGTTTCCTTGGTTGCTTCAGACTTTCTGCAACATCTAAACTTAAAAAAAATATCTGTCTTGCTCACATATCTCTTGTCTGGCTTGTGTTTGGGTGATAAATGTTAGGGTAGGTGCTGTTTCGAGTCTGTTTCTTATGATTCTTCTTCTTAAACAAGTGGCCTACCCAGATCCTTTATTGTCATGCCAAGAGCAGCACAAAAGAGAAAGTTCACCAAACAAACATACACGTGTCTTAATATATCCGGGGATAAAGCAAGTTACATGAGTGGGCTCAAATCAGGACGTGAGAAGTCAATCCAGTTTCTAGTGAAAGGAACATAGATCATATCACATGGTATGAGACATGGAAACAAAAAGAAGTAAATTAGGACAATAGTACCAACAGCAACCACTGTGATCTTTCTTTCACACACACACACACACACACACACACACACACAATTTGCTGTTTAAAAATGTAAATAACAAGCGCCAAAGAAATAAATAATATTATTTAAATGATTAAAAGAAAGTTTGGACTTTTAAAAATGTAGCCTCATATATTCTTTAGTATTGGTGATAAATGCCATACTTTATACAACTATCAGCAGATTCCCCCAAAAACGACTTTCAGTTGCCATGTGTAACAAGCCCTCTAGCCTGTTTTCATGAAGTATACTAATTAATTATTTGTTTATTGTCAGAAAGACAAAATTATCTCCACTTCCTTTTTTTGAAAGGCTATGAGAATTGCTAATCTCTGCTTTTGACTTTCTTTCTCAATCTGTCTTCATTACTACTATTCCAAAGATTTCATATTAATAAATAATATTTAGCAAAAAAGTCTAAAAACTGTTAACGAATTAAATCATTAGACATGTATAAATGTATATTTATAAATTAGTACCTAGCAAACTTTTAAGATCCTTCTAACATTAACATATACTTTTAATTACTTTTACTTACCTAGTACTTAAATAATCATTTGAAATACTAGATTTATGTTGTAGAACAAATTTCACTAAGTATCAGTTTGTTTATATTTAACACCCATTGAACCTGGTGGTTTGTTATAACTAGTTGTATAAAAAAAACATTACGTGCATGGTGTAGGACTATGAACTGTGTTTCCAATACCTTAACAACTACCACTCGTGCAGTTTGCTTTATTATCACAAGTAAAACCATATTTTATTATAAGCTAAGATTGAAGTAAGGAATTATTTGGCATTCTAGCCAAAATCACTGGCACAGAAATAGCTTTCTCTTATGCCATTTCCCTTTGCTGTCAAAAAAGGTTCTTGTTATTGGAATATGATATTTAAATGCCGCCTGTAAAATTATAGTGACACCACATGACCTGTTAAGTGTTATGTTCTGTGACCCTCTGGTCATTTTGATGGCTCTTGGTTTGCAAAGGCTCTTATTTATTGGGAGCAGTAAAAAAAAAAAAAAAAAGCCTCCAGACAAAATGACATATATATGTAACATGAGGTAGAAAAGAATGCTCATGAGTTTCGCAGATGATTCATTGAACCTAATACTGGTACATAAATACAGAATGTCACACACACAAACACACCCCAATTATATGTACTGTATTAAGCTCTATCTTTTTGTATGTATATATCAAAATTAATATAATAGGACTATCTACATTGTTAAAGTCATCACATGCCATGGGAAATTTTTAACATAAATAAAGATATTTTTGATGTAAAAGTCTGATTTGTTTTATATGCATTTGTAATATACACCATTTAAATGTATCCATATTATGAAATGTACACATTTTATAAGTGCAGTCACATCATCTTGAATACGTGAGAGCTATCATATTCTCTTTGCTTCTATTAAAAAGTCTAGCTGCTGCCATTCCAAACCAAATATGATTTTGTTGATCTTTGAAAATCTGTCCCTAAATGTTCAAATTCTAGGTCCCAATTCATATAATTTAGGTGAATCTCTTCTTTGTATACTCCTAGTAATTAGTTCATTTCTGTATCTGAATCTTTTAAATTATATTGCTTTATCTTAGAGGGCATGGAGGTCAGCTTACATATTCATATACTTCCAGTACTTAGCAAAGTGCCTTATAGAAAATGCTAGTGGTTTGCTAGTTTGATCAATTTGAATTATCTGCACACTTTTGAAATAAGGATAATGGCTTAGAATATATTCTTTTTTTGGTGGGGGGGAAGAATATTACACTGATACAGGTTAGAAATGTGAACCTTGCAGAAACGTGGAACAACACCAGACCCCATAGCCTCCTTGACAAAGAAGTCTACATATTTTTTATTTTTAGCACATGAAGTTAAGTCTTCAGATTGGTATAGTGTCTATATAAGAATTTCTTTTGAAGATTATATACTTTCTGTTGAAGATTATATACTTATATGGGTACACCGAGTTCATGTTCCTGATTATTTGTCTTATCAAGTGGACTGTAAATCCTAATGAAATCCTCAATAGAAAGAGTCTAAAATCTTCTTTTCTTTATCAAATGAAGCTTCTGTTACCCACAGTGATCTCCGAAGTCCATGTAATGGGTGACACTGTCAAAAAGAGGGATTCTTCATTGGGAATGAATGAGGAAAACAGTAATGGGTTCTAGTTAACCAGACAGCATCCAGATAAATTCTAGTCCCCAACTCCCAGTGGCAGCTTATCCTGCTGTTAGATGAGCTGCTACCCAAGAGGAGTGACAAACCTGGTGACCAGAAGACAGTTATAATTTCACAGTAAGCTTCCGGTGCACATTCAAGCCAATTCTGTTTCCAAGCCAAGCAATGTAAGAAAGAGATTACTTGAGGAAATATAGAGGAAGTTATGAGTATTACCTTAATGATGACAAATTTTACTTGAGTGAAAAAAAATTGTTTGAATGTCATCAACTACATTTTTCTTTAAACAGTATGTACGGCCTTTTGTATGGTACTAAAACAATATTTAATAATATTAATTCTTCTCATCAACTGAGGATCTACAGTGTGCTATCTGTATCATGTTAATATGGTACCAAATTAATACTCTTCCCAGGACGCATCAATATCCCCATTTTACAGATGAGTAGAGTGTTCTCAAAAATTTATAGCAATTGACTAAGGACACAAATCAAGTGATAGAGCTAATGTTTGTTAGCAGAGCTGTCAGAATCTAAGACCATGTACTTTCACTGATTAAGCTATAGTGCTTTTAGAGTGATACTTCAGTAAAAGATCAGATCTTCACTGGTGTATACATGGTTATATCACACACACACACACACACACACACACACACACTCATATATATACTTAGGATAGTAGAAAGTTATTCTCTATTGCAACACAAAATCTTTTTTTTCATTTTTGCCCCAAATAATCTTCTGTTTCACAATTGATCTTCACCATTGATTATATAGCTTTATAAAAATATGGATTGAGACACATTGTGCATAGAAGTAAAGTACATAGTCCCCTCTGGAATTTGTAAACAGACAGCAGTTACACAGAAGATCTCATAATGAAATGGGAAAGAAAAGAATGCTATCCCTGACTTTCGACCTGCCATTAATCACGGATTCATTTAAGACTTTTGAAAAACTTTCATTTAAGACTTTTGAAAAGTATGTTTATGAAAATAGGGGAAAGATATACTTAAATTTAAACTGTTCTGAAAAATGAGTTTGTATGATTCTCAAACTCAAAAATGGCTTCCTTCTTTGTTTCACAGAAGGAGAAAACTCAAGACAAAGAGACACAGGTTTGAACTAATGTCATTTGAAGTTTATAGGCATCGCATTTTAAAAGACATCTTGCTAAATACCACATTTCATTACTAAACAATAAAGTTTCCATTAACGTTCTGTTAAAGATATCTATTCTTTATGACCCTGCCCTAATCTCACTTATTCTAAAAGAACCACCCTTGTCTTGTTAATCTTCATTAATTGCTCACTGAGGATTGCTCTTTCCAAGAAGCTCTTTCATCTTTATTGAAATATGTCCTCTTTTATACTTTCCTTCTTCTGATTTACCAATTACAGCTACTATTCATTCTAATCCTGATCAAGGCTGGCTGGGGATCTCATTGTACTAATATGCATTAAGGGTACAATAAACAACAAATGAATGCAGAAGCTTGTTTGTTTATTTTGAAAACAAATCTTCCTTTAAGAAAGTTTTAAGAAGAATAGAGAACTTCTTAGGTTGAGAATGTTCTGTGTTTAGAGACTTGTGTCAGTAATGACAGATTCTCTGGGACTTCCCGTTCCACAGAGGGCTGGGCTTGCGATGTTGAATATCTTTTCATGTGCCTACCAGCCCTTTAGATGTTTTCTTTAGAAAAATGACTATTCAGACCCTCTGCCCATGTTTTAAGTGAGGATTTGTTGTTGTTGTTGTTGTTTGGTGTTCTTGAACAGTGTGAATTCTTTACATATTTGGATAGTAGCTCCTTATCAATGTATGATTTGCAAATCTCATCTTCCATTCAGTATGTTGCCTTTTCACTTTGATGATGGTTTTCTTTGCAGTAGAAAAGCCTTTTAGTTTTTTAAATTAAATTAAATTAATTTCTTTTTCAGTGTTCTAAAATTCATTGTTTATGCACCACACCTGGTGCTCCATGCAATATGTGCCCTCCTGAATATCCACCACCAGGCTCACCTAGCCCCCTACCCCTTCCCCTCTGAAACCCTCAGTTTGTTTCTCAAAGTCCACAGTATCTCATGGTTTGTCTCCCGCTCTGATTTCCCCCAACTCACTTCTCTCCTTCTCCCAATGTCTTCAGTGTTATTCCTTATGCTCAACAAGTAAGTGAAAGCATATGATAAGTGACTCTCTCTGTTTGACTTATTTCATTCAGCATAATCTCAAGTCCCGTTCATATTGACAAAAGTTTGGCATTCATCTTTTCTGATGGAGGCATAATACTCCATTGTATATATGGACCATATCTCTTTTATCCATTCGTCTGTTGAAGGGCATCTTGGTAATTTCCACAGTTTGGCAACTGTGGACATTGCTGCTATGAACATTCAGGTACAGATGGCCCCTCTTTTCACTACATCTGTATCTTTGGGGTAAATACCCAGTAGTGCAATTACAGGGTCATAGGGTAGCTCTATTTTTAATTTCTTAAGGAATTTCTACACTGTTTTCCAAAGTGGCTGCACCAACTTGCATTCCCACCAACAGTGTAGGAGGGTTCCCCTTTCTCCACATCCTCTCCAACACTTGTTGTTTACTGTCTTGTTCATTTTGGCCATTCTAACTGGTGTGAAGTGGTATCTCAATGTGATTTTGATTTGAATCTCCCTGATGGCTAGTAATGATGAACACTTTTTCATGTGACTGTTAGCCATTTGTGTCTTCTTTGGAGAAGTGTCTGTTAATGTCTTCAGCCCATTTTTTGATGTGATTATCTGTTTTTTGACTGTTGAGTTTGAGGAGTTCTTTATAGATCTTGGGTATCAGACCTTTGTCTGTAATGTCAGTTGCAAATATCTTCTCCCATTCTGTGGATTGCCTCTTTGTTTTGTTGACTGTTTCCTTTGCTGTGCAGAAGCTTTTGATCTTTATGAAGTCCCAAAAGCTTTATTTCACTTTTATTTCCTTTGCCTTTGGAGATATGTCTTGAAAAGTTGCTGTGGCTGATGTTGAAGAGGATACTGCCTATGTTCTCTTCTAGGATTTTGATAGATTCGTGATTCACGTTGAGATCTTTTATCCATTGCGAGTTTATCTTTGCATATGGTATAAGAGAATGGTCAAGTTTCATTCTTCTATACATAGCTGTCCAGTTTTCCCAGCACCATTTATTGAAGAGACTGTCTTTTTTCCACTGTATATTTTTTCCTGCTTTGTCAAAGATTATTTGACCATAGAGTTGAAGGTCTATATCTGGGCTCTCTACTCTGTTCCACTGGTCTGTGTGTCTGTTTTTGTGCCAGTACCATGCTGTCTTGGTGATCACAGCTTTGTAGTAAAGCTTGAATTCAAACAATGTGATGCCCCAGTTTTGTTTTTCTTTTTCAACATTTCCTTAGTTATATGGGGTCTCTTCTGGTTCCATACACATTTTAGGATTGTTTGTTCCAGCTCTTTGAAAAATGCTGGTGGAATTTTGATTGGGATGGATTGAAAGTATAGCTGGTTCTAGGCAGCATAGACATTTTAACAATGTTTATTCTTCTGATCCATGAGCATGGAATGCTCTTCCATCTTTTTGTGTCTTCTTCAATTTCTTTCATGAATGTTCTGTAGTTCCTTGAGTACAGATCCTTTACCTCTTTGTTTAGGTTTATTCCCAGGTATCTTATGGTTCTTGGTGCTACAGTAAATGGAATTGATTCTCTAATTTCCTTTTCTATATTTCCATTATTAGTGTATAAGAAAGAAACTGAGTTCTGTACATTGATTTTGTATCCTGCCACACTACTGAATTGCTATATGAGATAGAAACTAGAGATACAGTAGAACATATCAATGAAACTAGAAGCTGGTTTTTTGAAAGAATCAATAAGATCGATAAACCATTGGCCAAACTAATCCAAAAGAAAGAGAGAGAACCCAAATTAATAAAATTATGAATGAAAAGGGAGAGATCATGACTAAGGAAATAGAAATAATCATCAGAAATTATTATCAACAGTCATATGCCAATAAATTAAGCAACTTAGATGAAATGGATACATTCCTAGAAACCAATAAACTTCCCAAACTGAATCAGGAAGTTGACAACCTGAATAGATCAATATTTAGTAATGAGATTGAAGCAGAGGTCAAAAACCTCTCAGAAAATAAGAGCCCATGTCCTGATGGATTCCCTGGATAATTCTACCAAACATTCAAAGAAGAAATAATATCTATTCTCCTGAAGCTGTTTCAAAAAATAGAAATAAAGGACAACTTACAGGCTCTTTTTATGAATCCATTATTACCCTGATCCCCAAACTAGGCAAAGGCCCCACCAAAAAGGAGAATTTCAGACCTATATCCCTGATGAATATGGATGCCAAGATTCTCAACAAGATCCTAGCTGATAGGATTCAACAGTCCATTAGAAAGATTATCTGCCATGACCAGGTGGGATTTATCCATGGGATGAAAGGGTGATTCAACATTCACAAATCAACGTGATAGAACAAATCAATAAGAGAAGAACCACGGTCCTCTCAAATGATGCAGAAAAAGCATTTGGCGAGATACAGCATCTGTTCCTGATTAAAACGTTTCAAAGTATAGGGATAGAAGGAACATTCCTCAACTTCATAAAATCTATCCATGAAAAACCCATTGTGAATATCATCCTAAATGGGGAAAAACTAAAATCCTTCCCTTTGAGATCAGGAACACAACAAGGATGTCCACTCTCACCATTGTTGTTCAACACAGCACTAGAATTCCTAGCAACAGCAATCAGACAACAAAAAGAAATAAAATTTTTTGAATTGGCAAAGAAATCAAACTCTCTCTCTTCACAGATGACATGATACTTTATATGAAAAACCCAAAATACTCCACCCTCAAACTACTAGATCTCATAACGCCTTTTAGTTTGATGTAGTCCCATTTGCTTATTTTTGCTTTTTTTCTCCTGCCTTTAGGTCTACAAATACAACTGAATCCAATGTAGTTTTGTTAAAAGAAATTAAAAAAAATATATATATATATAAAACTTTAAAAGTATGTGAATATTTTGCCATAATTCAAAATTTTAAAACGTTTTCATGTGAATTTATTTATATAAAGTCAAAAGTAATTAAAAATGTGTTTTAACATTCTTTTTATTGATGAACTAGGATTTGATTAGAAATTCTTTTGACTAATTCTTGGTTCAGAGGCCCTTTGGTATATTTCCTAGATCCTACTGTTTAATCATAAGAGTAAGGCTTAATTAATTTTAGCAAATAATTAACATTCAGTTATTAATTTAACAATATGGTAAAAAATGAAAGACATTAAAGCAAATGTTCAGATGACATGTAGAGATCCTATTATATGTGTTCTATTTTCTTTCATTGACTTTATAACATTGATTTTGAGATGTTTGACACCATTATGCTGTACTGAAACATGATATAACACAGCAAGTGAACTATAAAATCTTTTTCCTACAGATGGACTCTGAAGCTTAAATACCTTAGCCAATTTACTTAATGTTTATACTTTGGAGAAGAAAGAGTACTGATTTCATAAAATTGAGAGAATAGTAGGTTCTCAACAAATGTTGGCTATTTTCACTACAAAAAAAAGGTATTGCTTCTCCATGTATGTGTATGATTTTGAAAACTATAACATGTGTACCATTCAGTAATTGATCATCAGTGAAAAATACACTATACACTATGCAAGTGTATACAAAAATACACTATACAGTATGCTATTATTGCTGCCCATTCATTTGTTTTAATTTTTTACCAGTTTGTCAAGCCTCTTTTCAGCAGTTCCTTTAAAAGTACTCAAAAGCTTTGTTATTTCATTTAGGAAATTTAACGATCTTTAAATATATGAAGGGGAGGTTGTTCTCATTTTCTTATGTTCTCAAAATTTATTCAGGACTCTGTGTGGGAAGGTTGAGCAGAGTGCAAATTTAGTCAGTTTGAGTAAAAAAAAAAAATATATATATATATACACACACATAAACACACAGGCATATATATATATGTATATATATATATATATATATATATATATATACTTCTAGTGTGCTAGTAGGCAAATGACTCATTTTTTAATATATTATGAGCCAGAAAAATTTCCTACAAATATTGAATATTTAGCACTAGGTACTCTGCATTACTACAGATTAGCTACATCCAAAAGAACAACAAAAATGTCAAGTTAACTCAGTATAGAGCATATTTGACTGTCACTCTGGAAGACAAATGTCAAATACAGAAGGACTTTTAGTTTTAATTCCATTTACTCCCTCCCAAAAGTGCAACAGGTGTTGAGATTATGCTCACATATTGGTTTGTTCACTATGCTCACCATGTAGACTGATGTTTGCAATATCCAATAAACTTCCTTGTTCCTTAAATTTGATATTTAAGAGTTAATGTTTATTAACTGCTACTAATTATCAACTCTAGTAACTCTAGGATTTATCTGTATTACTATTTTTAAAGAAGATTAAGTTGTTTAATTAGGAAAGATAAAACAAGGAGAAATCTTTTGAAATTATTAAAATTACTTATTTTCTAGATTTAACAAATGTCATGTTCATTAAGATATAGGTTACAGATGATACTATTAACTTTTTAAGAAGAAAAACACAAGAAAGTAAAAATTAGTATTTAGTCTAATTGTGATTTTTATATTTTAACCTTTTGATCACTTAAAAATAACTCACTTCCAAAGAAGCAATCTTGCCTGAGATAATACCAAAGAGATGCATTTTGTACTGATCTTTTGTTTTTCTATAAAACTCTTGTAAGGCTTTTGATCTTACATCATGTCACTCTTGCATGGCATCGTGAAAATATAGCTATATCCTTCTTTCTTTACCATACCACTCCTGTGGCATTAATGAAGTAGTCATAGTTTACAGCTTTCATAATTTCTAAGTAAGTGTAGAGAAGATGCAAATGATCAAGACGCACTACTTTTCCACTAAATAACTTAGACAAGGTGCATAAAAGGACCAGCTAGTGTCCTGAAGTATTACATCTGAAGTATTCAGTGATAGTTTTCATGTAGGTGTCCAAGCAAACAAAATGTCTAAAGGTCATTGCTAGCCCAAGAAAATTTTGTGAAAATTAAAAAGAAATAAAATTTTAAAAGAAAAGAAAATAACAAAAAACAACAGAAACAACAATTCCTCAAGATATTTTATTCTTATCATTTGGAAAATTATCATTATAAATAAAATAATCACTGATGTGAATGACACCTGTTGAATGTGGTGCCTTTGTGTAGCGCAATATAACTCCACAATTATAATTCTGTCCCAGTATATCTTCATACTACCAGTTCAGGCAAAAGTTGTAAGCCTATTATGTATTATTTACACAATCATGAAGTTTCATATTTTTGATGGTAAGGAAGGTATCTTTAAAACTGTTAATGATAATGCCCTTGATGTCTATTTCCATAATGTTACAAAAGAATCCAAGGAATATTAAACAAGAACAAATGCATAAAAATATAATTATTTAGAGATAGTAACTATACAACTAGATATTTAGGTAGAC
Source organism: Mustela nigripes (assembly GCF_022355385.1). NCBI lineage: Eukaryota > Metazoa > Chordata > Mammalia > Carnivora > Mustelidae > Mustela > Mustela nigripes. The sequence goes on from NC_081566.1 coordinate 45,318,956, forward strand.
AGGGAGGTGGATGGATAGATGAGTGATAATAGATAGATCATGGACAGATGGAATACATGACATGTCAATAATTCTTATGTATTTAAATGGGGTTATTGAGATAAATCTCTATTTTGTATGCCTTTTATTTTTTCCAATGTGTTTCATATACTATATCCTACTTAAAAACAATTAGTAATTTTATAAAGTATAATAAAGCAATTTTATTGATTTTAATAACAATTTAAATGATGAAATTATTACACTTGTTCTTCTAAGGTTAAAATATTCTTTAGAATATAACGTTAAGAAAGAATAATAAACCAAAGATAATAAATCATGAAATTTAGATTAAATGTGTTTTAACCTTTTACTTTTTTCTCATCATATCCTTTTGCTTGTTTCCTCTGCTACACCCACTCACAGATTCATCAACAAATGTTCTGATTAAAACCATGTTGATTAAAAGTGATTTAATGAAAGTTATAATACACCATGTACAAACTACAGCTTATATGAGAAAGAACTTATTAATCACATTTAAAAACCGTCCTTTAAAAATATGTCTGTTTTCAATGAGGCATTTTTCCGTTGCTCGGTTTCTTCAAATTTTATATTCTATATGGACTAAAATCAATGTAGAAAGGCGTCTACATTCTTATATATCATTTTTATATATAATCAAAGAAAGAACAAATAATGGCAAGAAAACCAGAGAATTCTAGAAATACAAAATTAGTCTAACACATACAATTATCTACCTCCTCAATGGATAGATTGTACATATGTTACCCAGAAGACATTGCTCTATTATTCTTATGGATCATGATTTTCATTTGTTTTCTTCTCTCTAGTTAAATAGTGTTTCCTTAGCTTATACTTCTACCTGAAATATAGAATATCCCTGCTTGGTTCAGAAGGATTCTAATTCTGGGTGTATCCCAGACATTGATGAGGTTTCTTTGGAAAAGTCTTTGAGAAATTGAAAACTAGGGAATTTTTAGAAAAGTTGCTAATAAGGACTAAAAATGGCCTATATTGTAAAAATTTTATGGTGTACATGCTGAATGAATATCCTAGGGTATATTTATTGTGTAAGGTGTTGAAATTAAGTCAATACCCTTATTGGACTTTACCGAAGATGGAAATACACTAACTTTACACCGTAAAATTTAGGATAGGAAGCGGTCAGCCACTCTCGCATCAGAAATAGGTGTGTGGTGATTCTGATGCAGGAATTCAACCACCTAATATGTCTGAGGGATAAACAGGAAGGAAAATCAAAGACAAACCAAAATGGAAGTATAGACTTGGTTCCAAATGAGGAAGCAACGGGTCATCCACAGTCCTTCAAGACAGTGAGTTCCAGGCACAGAAGAATGAGTTTAATACCTACTCACATATACTAGCCGATCAAATAGGATTTAGTGAGAACTCTGCAAAGTAGATTGGCTTTGGGGGAAATAGTGACAATAGGAGCAGTTGGCGAGATTCTCCTGTCAAATCATTCATCTAGTATGTAGTCTTCTATTAGCACATTCTTTCATAAGTCACTCAAATATAATTCCAAGATTGTTATGCATTGATATTGCAACTATCTTGGTAATTTAGAAAGCCACATCTTACCAAGTTTTTGTACCCCATGTTTACTCCCCAAGCATTTAGAAAGCTGCTATATTGTGGATTATGATGTAGGAGACATATTCAATTAACTAGTAGTAAATAAGAGCCTACTATGAGTCAAACATAGTATTCACCAAATATGTTTTTCTTATCATTTCTCTATTTTTTTAATTGATACAATATTTACATACATGAAATGTTGAGATTTTATTTTTTTTTTCAATGTTGAGATTTTAAAATGTACTGTTCTATTATGTACTGTTTGATACTTACACCCATGGCCCATTTGTGAAGGCTCTTAAAACAACCCAAAAGATTCTAAGTTTATCATCCCCCTGAGATTCAGATTTGACAAAGCTGGTACAAAACTCTAAAGGAAATTTTACTTTGGAAGACGTTATATTTCTATTCTTTATTATATCAAGTAGATACCTATGTGAATTCTTTAAATGAAACATTTCACCTTTAAAAACAATGTTTTCATTACACTTTCAAGTTTTCTCTATAAACTAGAGTATTGTTTTAAATTCATTTTTTAAAACATCTTCATGGCAATAATTTATTTTTTTAAGTAAAAATAAGCCAACATCATTGGTAGGAAAATCGTGTATGTGTGTGTCTGTGTGTTTATGTTGTTATTCTTTCTATAATCTATTTCTTAGAGGAAAATAGGGCTTTTGTTGGAAATATTGGAAGTTTTATATAATAAAGGAAATTTATTAATGCATAGGATAATGGTGGTTCCCAAATGTCTGACCAACCATTGAGTCCATTAGGCCTCTTTATCTTGGCACATATCAAGGAAAAATAAAGGCAGTTTTGCCCTTAGATTAGTAGTCCTTTTTTAAAAAGTTTTCATTTTTCTTCATGTCATACCTCACTCCTACAGTTTCTTTTTCAGTATAACAAATGGACTCAATCCTATAGAGGGGGAAATTTATTTCCTTAAGCATATGGATATCTTGGGAATAACTGTATAAAATGCACAACTGCAAGCATTTTTCCAGTATTCATTTAAGCATGATAAATTAAACATAATTAAAACCTTAATATCCTGTTACTCTTGATCTTCTTTCCTATATACTAACATAGATTTTTTTAAAATCACTATGTCTTTTCCTTGCAATTTTATATTTACATCCAATTTGACAGTTTTGTGATTATGTTTATAAATAAGTCACTACATTATTTTCCAGTAAAAACAAATCATCCTTTAATTCTGGTTGATGCTTCAATGTCTACACAACTATGTGTACCTTGATTTAATCACTTTTTTGGGTCTCAAATGACAAAATTTCTAAGAAGTAGTCCGTCAGAGATCAAAAAATGTATTCTCAAAGTCTACTCATGCAAAGATGATTATGTGCTGAACTAAATGTTGTGAGCAAATTGTCTAATATGCCAGAAAATAATGGTGTTATGGGAGAAGAAAATGAAAAAAAAAAACAAACAAGATAAAGAAAATAAGGAATATTTTGGCGGAGTATCTAGGCAAATATTTGAGATTTTTAAATAGGCCAATGATTGAAAAGTTAAGATTTGAGCAAAAACTTTGAGAGATAACCAAGAAGTAGATGTAGATTATAAGTAGATGAAATAAAAACCCTAAGCAGAAATGTGCCCAGAGTATCTGAGAAACAAGAAGAAGACCAGACTGACTGAAGTGGAGCAAACCAAGGAAAAAGTAAAAAGAGAAACATTCAGACAGGGGGTGTGAAGCCAGCTCATGTGGGGATTTAGCCATCATTTAGATTTTTGACATTTACACTAAGTTATGCAAGATTACAGAAATGGAATGTCATCATGTTGCTTCTATTTAAAAGAATGACTCCATCCTCAGTATAAAGTGCAGACTTTAGGTATGAAAGCAGGATCTGCTTATTCCAGCCATGCAAGTTAGAGATTATTAGTACAGACCACGGTGTTGGCAGCAGAGGCAATGCCAAGTGCTCAGATACTGCATATATTATAAAGGTAGAACCAACATTTTCTTTTTCTACAGTGGATTGAGTGTGGGGTTTAAAGCATCAGGTATGAAAGGAGAAGAAGAGTCCTATAGGAATCCAATATTTTTGACCTAATGAAGTTACCAGTAGGGAAAGGAAAAGATGAGATCGGGAAGAGACTAACAGAAAATCAGGAATTTAATCTTGAATGTATTACATTTGATATCTTAATTATTCAGTTTGAGTTTGGAGTTTGGGAAGGAGAAGGGTAGAGACATACATTTCAGATTTTTTTTTTTCTTTTGCAGGCAGTAATTAAAACACTTAGGGGCACCAGGGTGGCTTAGTCAGTTAAGCACCCAACTCTTGATTCTAGTGTAGGTCATGATCTCAGGGTCCTGAGATCAAGCCCCATGTTGGGCTCTGAGCTCAGTGGGGAGTCTGCTGGAGATTCTTTCTTTCTTCCTCTTCATCTGCCCCTTTCCCCCCATCCCACTCACCCCTTGCTTGCACACACACACACACACTCTCTCCCAAATAAATACATAAATCTTAAAACAAAACAAAGCAATACTAAACACACAAAAAAACCCTCTTGGTCAGAAAGAGATTACCAAAAGAGTGAGTATAGATAAAGAAGAGGGAAAATAAGAACTCAATTCTGATGCACTTCAACATTAACATTCATGGATAAAAGCAGGAAGCAGCAAAAGAGCTAGCAGTGAGACAGGAGGATGTGAGATCCAAAACACCTAGCGAAGGGAATATATCAGAAAGGAGTAATATGTTGTTTCAAATGCTAAGAAACATTTACCTTAACCAGGATTTGGATCAAGATGCCTCCTGTCATCTTAGTAACCTAAATAGATGGTGTCTGTGTACAGAAAGAAAATCTAATATATGGAGAAGATGCAGAGGACGCATGTCAATTTCTCCATCTCAGCCTCTTCATATTCTCTAAAACAGCTTCAGTTGAATCTTCACAGTCTAAACAGAGATTTTAAATTATTTCTGCTTTTCTTCTGTGACAGATATCTACTAGGCTGCGTTTGAAACTGTGGATTTTAAAATAGGACAAAGAGAGAGAATGACAGAGGAACAGAGACAGAGAAAGAAAAATTGTTCTTGCATTGAAACTGTTGTTTAATATTATCAATATATTACCAAATATATAAATATTATCAAGCATAGATAATTGAACCACTCATAAACCATTCGGTTAGTTCAACAACCACTCTCTGTTGGAATAAGAAATATCTTAGGTGATGATGGTAAATGGTTAAGCAAGATTAAGAATAACTGACCTCAGGGAGTTGGTAGGTAGATATTAAGCAAATAATGATGTAAAGATACTTTAAATATGTAATAGTTTATAGACATTTGAAAAGATTTGAGTACAGAACAAGATGGGGTTGAAATTCTCCTAACACCAACATAATCTGTCCTAAAATATTGACTGTAAAACAGTAAACTTCAAGATCAGGGATAATTAGCCTTGAGATTATGGGCAGGCTTCAAATGATTTAAGTCTCTGAAATTGCATGCAAAATCTTCTGAGTGTGTGAATAAGCAATTTCTCCTCAGTGATTAGGCTGATAGCTATCATCTATTGCCAAACAGTCCTTTGACCCCAAAAGTTTATGAACAATACTCCAGATGAATGCCAAGATGCTATTTCAAACATCCTGCAGTTTCTAAATAGCCAGATGTTTGGAAGCATGAGGATACATATATGGATGATTGACTAAATTTCAGTTTCATATAGATGTTTTGACAGCAAGTACACTGTGTAAAAAATGCAAATTAGCTCATTAGTTTGGAGATAAAGCAATTAATGCTGGAATATGACCAGGCATTAAGATTCAGAGGATGAAATGAGGATTAAAATCTTCCTTACTTGAAGGTCGATAGGTTTTGCTTAACATTTTGTAAGGGATGTAAGCCAAGAGAATAAAAACTTTAGTAGGATTTAATTAATTACATACTTCCCTTAAACTTTATGTTAAATCTTAAAATATTGATAGCCATAATTTATTTTTAGCTATAGAAATTGTATTTTAGAATATAAGAGTATAGAGAAGAAAAAAACTTTCAGGTTCCATTTAATTCTGCTTCCTACCCTACCCTTATTTTACCAGTGGAGAAGCAGAGTCTCCATTAATTTACTTATCCACAAGTATTTATTATTTGTCTATAAATATATATGTCACTATGCTAGAAGAAGGAATAAAAACCAAGAGAAGCAAGGCATAGCTTCAAGTTCCCTTCTAATTTTAGTAGACAGAGTTCCCCCCCATGATTAATTTCGAATGTTATTTTTTTGAGAAGGGGGACAGAGAATATTTTAAGTCTGTTCAGTGTGCCTTCTTGATTGATCATCTCGGGGACATTTCTTAAACCTCAGAGTCTCCCATTCCTTCCTTAAGGATATAAATATATTTCCCCTAAATAAAATGTTATAATATTTCCACTCTTTATGAAAACTTAACCTTTAAAAATTTCTGAAGGAGTTTTTTCATATAGCTCTTTGATCTTCTCTGTCATTTGGAGTCTTCAGAATGACTCACAGCTTGGGGGTTGCTGCAAAACTTGGTGCAACAGAATTAATGGACCTGGATATTAGCACCTTAATAGAAGCGCTGGCCTGTAAATTCTCCAAAATCATTGATTTATTCTGTAAAAAGGATAGATTCTTCATTAGCTACACACTAAGAAAAGAATAAATTAGTGATATTTTCGTTGTTAATAATGATCTTTACTCATAATGTAAAAGTAAAACATGACCAGAGGCCCATGGAGCACTGACTTAAAAGGTTGTACGAGGGAGTAGTTCTCTTTCTGTCATCCTCTCACAATCCTGATACGACCTGACTTCTGTCTCAGAGTTCTCAGGATCACTTTCCATAGAGATCCATAGGATCACTTCCATAGAGCAACCAGTTAAATCTCATGATTCAACTTAAAAATAAACTTCAGGGGCACCTGGGTGGCTCAGTAGGTTAAGCCTCTGCCTTCTGCTCAGGCCATGATTCCAGGGTCCTGGGATTGAACCCCACATCGGGCTTTCTGCTCAGCACGGAGCCTGCTTCCATTCACTCTCTCTACCTGCCTCTCTGCCTACTTATGATCTGTCTGTAAAATAAATAAATAAAATCTTTAAAAATTTTTTTTAAAAACTTCAAAAATTATAAAAGTCTCTGAGAAAAATTAAGTGATTTTATTTTCTATTTTTTTACAGAGAAGACCACTTGATAACATGGGTAATTTGCAAGGGTGACAAGCTGTTACAGAGTAAGAATGTGCTTAGCATAGAATGCCTACTACTCTAATGTTGTTCTTGTGTTTTAATATCCAAAGATCTAATCCATTAAAATAGTTCAGGCAAAAAACTCATACCTTAATATTTTTCCACATAAAAGAGACCAAAATAGCAAACATTAACAGGTCTGTATCAGGTTGAATCTATTTTATTTTCAGTTATCTGAAGGAAAAATACATTTTTAAACATTTTCAGACAGAACCATAATCTAATAAAATGTTAAATAATTGCGTCTTAAATATTATACCCACAAGCATTTTAATCATGTTGTCAATGTATTAATAACAATTATACTGTAACTATAACTGTGTTTAATATCTTAAGAATAACTTAGATCCTGTAAGCCTGTTTATGTATCACTGAGAGTTCCAGAAATTACACATAAACTCATCAGGGAAACAGATGAGTGCATACAGGTCAAGAAACTGATTTTCTAAAAGATTCATAGTGAAAATCTTGGCTGCTGGGCTTCTATATTCTCCTTGATGTTAAACCTCCAAAAATTCTTGCAATGGGACTCAGTTTGATGAAGAAAGAACTTGACTAATTGTTTAATTATGAGTGATACAAAAAGAAACATTTTAAAATATAAGGATAATTTTCAATACTTTATTAATTGACAAAGAGAGACATATATTTCATTTTTTGTGTATTCTATTTTATAAGAACAAATCCTTCCACTCTGTACTAAGTTACTTGGAGTATCATATTCATAACATGCAGAACATTGTGCAGATCTCTGTTATAGAGAAAAGCTTGTGAAGAATTATCAGTACTGAGAACTCTTAGCTCTCTAAAATATCATATCCATGATATTTTAAATTTATAAACTATTTTATTCATATGATATCATTAATATATTTCAGTTGTTTCTGGAGATTTTATTTGGCCGCCATATTCTATTTATTTATTTATTTGTTTATTTATTTATTTTTTAAAGATTTTATTTATTCGAGAGTCAGAGATCACAAGTAGGCAGAGAGGCAGGCAGAGAGAGAGGGAAGCAGGCTCCCCGCTGAGCAGAGAGCCCAATGTGGGGCTCGATCCCAGGACCCTGGGACCATGACCTGAGCCAAAAGCAGAGGCTTTAAACCACTGAGCCACCCAGGCGCCCCTTGGCTGCCATATTCTAGAAAGAAAAACTCATATGTATTTTTCCACTAGCAGAATTGAAGCCTAAAAGTATAACATATGTGAAAGGTTTTTCAAAATGTAAAATTACCAAACATAAAAAATCTTAATTTTTTTAAGGTTTTATATATTTTTTTGATAGAGACACAGTGATAGAGGGAACACAATCAGGGGAAGTGGGAGTGGGAGAAGCAGGATTCCAGCTGAGTAGGGAGCCTGATGCGGGGGTCAGTCCCAGGACCCTGGGATCGTGAAGACAAATGCTTAATGACTGAGCCACCTAGATGCCCCAATAACTTAGTTTTCAATTATTAATTGTTGGTGGGAATGCAAGTTGGTGTAACCACTTTGGATAACAGTGTGGAAGATCCTCAAAAAATTAAAAATAGAACTACTGAAAAAAAAAAAAATAGAGCTTCTCCATGACCCATCAATTGCACTATGGGTATTTATGTCAAAGATACAGATGTAGTGAGAAGAAGGACATATGTACCCCAATGTTCAGAGCAGCCATATCCATAATAGCCAAAGAGGAAAGGAAGGAGATGCCCTTCAGCAGAAAAATGGATAAAGAAGATGTGGTCCATATACACAATGGAATATCAGAAAGGATAAATACTCAACTTTTGCATCAACATGGATGGTACTGGAAGAGATTATGCTGAGTGAAATAAGTCAAACACAGAGAGTCAATTATCATATGGTTTTGCTTATTTGTGGAACATAAGGTTTAGCATGGAGGACATTAGGAAAAGGAAAGGAAAAATGAAGGGAGTCATTGGAGGGGGAGACGAACCGTGAGAGACTATGGACCCTGGGAAACCAACAGAGGGTTTTAGAAGGGAGTGGGGTGGGGGAATGGGTAAATCTGGTGGTGGGTATTAAGGAAAGCATGGATTGCATGGAGCACTGGGTGTTATATGAAAACAATGAATCATGTTAACGCTACATCAAAAATTAATGATGTACTGTATGGTGACAAAAATAACATAATAAAAATAAATAACTAACTGGTAAAAGTGAGAGTCTATCAATAATTAAGGCTTTTTGGAGTGAAATGCTAACTTCTTTGAGGAAAAAAACCAAATACAGTAATATATGTAAGTTTGTACTGTCAATATGTTAAGTTACGATGGTTTACTCATTTAATTTTCAACTGTTATTATGTGTCATTATGGAAGGAAAAATTAATAGGAGTTATAAAAATATAACAAATTGTGTTTTTTAAGGTCAAGCAAAAATATCAGTCATAATTGTGCCTCAATGTGTAGGTGGTAGAGTTTATCATTACTTTTAAAAGATTTGTAGATCCTCTTCTCAACTCCTTATGACTGGAAATTTAGGACATACAAAAAAAATGATTCTGAATATCAACTTAATATAATGAAAAAATTTTCTTTTTGTGTGTATATTTTATTTTTTATTTTTCTTCTCCTTCTTCTTCTTCTTTTTTTTTTTTTGGTAGAAATTTTCTTAAAGACTCAGCCTGAACATCTGGATAGCTCTGTATTTAGTAAGAGGAGACGGCACAAATAGTAAAATAAGTTGTTTTTTTTTTTTTTTTTTAAGATTTTACTTATTTATTTGACAGACACAGATCACAAGTAGGCAGAGAGGCAGGCAGAGAGAGAGGAGGAAGCAGGCTCCCTGCTGAGCAAAGAGCCCGATGTGGGGCTCGATCTCAGGACCCTGGCATCATGACCTGAGCCAAAGGCAGAGGTTTTAACCCACTGAGCCACCCAGGCGCCCCAGTAAAATAAGTTTTAAAGATTAGTTGGAATAACTCTACCACTTGATTCTTATGTGATTCAATGTTTGTATGTGTGTATATGTGTTTTTTGTTTTGCTTTTTTCAATTCTTGGAAAAGAAACATTTTACCTTGGGCCTGAGACATGGAGGAAGGATGACCTAGCGGTTTACAGTAATCCTCCTTTATCTGCTCCGGCCCTTTCTGTGATTTCAGTTACCTGCCTTCAAGGATGGGGGAAGAAGATGAACCTTGGACAAATAGTCAGAAGGTCCATAATAGCCTAACACTACGTCCCGACACCTATGTCATTCACCTTACTAGATCTCACCATGTAGGCCTTTTATCATCTCCCATTGTCACAAGAAAGATGAGCACAGTACAGTGAGAGATTTTGGGGAAGAGAGAGAGAGAGAGAAATATAACTTTTGTTGTAGGATATTGTTATAATTGTTCTATTTTATTATTATTATTTTCAATCTCTTACTGTACCTAATTTGTAAAGTCACAAGTAGGTACATACATATAAGAAAAAAAACCACTATATATATATGTTTTGGTGCTATTTACAGTTTCAGGCATCCGCTCGACATCTTAGAACATGCACCCCCTTTACAAAAGGGGGTCTATTTTATTTCCTCTCTAGAATGTAATCTTTTTTTTTTTTCCTCAATAACGGCAAAGTGTAAAAAATAAAGGTCTCTTTAGAAGCATGAAAATAAAATCCAGGGAGATATACCATGTTAAGAATAGTAAGCATTTCATTTCCAAATATTTGAAAATAAATGCTATCTAAATAATAATTAGCTGACTTTTTTCTAACTTTCATTAAAATATTTATTATTATGCAACTATAGTTTTATCATTTCAGAGAATAAACAGCATTATACCTGAATCTCTGGGTTTTTTTTTTTTTTATCTATCTTATCAAAATGAAAAATGTTACTTTAAGTAAGGCATTCTCACTTAAGTATTTAAGTTGAGGAAACTGCAGTGAAAGAAATATAGATTTTTTTTAAATTTCCATGAGCAATTAATTCTCTTTATTGGAGGAAAATTGAATTCTAATTACTAAAAGAACAAAACAACAACAGCAACACAAATAAAATGCAGCATTTTTGACCTGTAAACTCTAAATCAGAGACTCATCAATTGTTAGATTTAAAGGAAAACAAAATGTGTAGTATTCACATTGAGTTTCATTCAGTTCTAAAGTTTAAATGATGACAGCTGTTTTAGTATATTTGAAAAATCATGTAACAGATTTGTATTATCTTTTATGGTTGTATTATACAGCTTCTTTTAAATTTTTGTTACATAATAAGTTTATATTAATTTAATTTGCAATTGTAAACTGTTCATGACTTAATGATAGAACAGAAATTAAAAAGAAGCCACGAGAAAGTGCCTTATAGCTGAAGGAACTACATTTTTGTCACTCAAGATCTAGTTTTAATTTTAGAAGGGAAATATTCTTTAAGTCCTAGAGATCCTTCCCTGTGATGATGATCGGAGAATGATAAGTAGCTTTCTAGGAATATCTTACATAGAGTTTAATTCAGTGCCTTTTCCTCAGTACCATAAAGTTCTAAAGCAAGGTAAGTGATCTCTGAACATTATATTCTAGACTCTCCGCAGTTCTAATATTCTTTCCTGAAGAGAACACTTTTTATGAGCATGGGGTATTGTATGTAAGTGACGAATCACTAAATTCTACTCCTGAAACCAATATTACACTATATGTTAACTAACTAGAATTTAAATAAAAACTTGAACCATTAAATAAATAAATAGACAAATAAATAAATAAATAAGGATGCAATTTTGTATAAAATTTTTAGAGATGACAGAAATAGTACATAACAATATCCTAATGGCAAAATAAACCCTTATTTTCTAATTGGAGGGATTAAGTCTAGGAAACTGTGTGTATTACATGAGAAAGACTAATCAACATTTTTAGAATTGGATAGAGGATTAATCCTAAGTTTTCCCGTCTCTCATCCCTATGCTCTTTCCACTACATTGTGTTGGATCCTTCTATTCAATGTTGAATTAAAGTAATTATTATTTTAAATAGAAGATACTTAGGATAGATGTAAGTATCAGATAAAGAAACAAGTAGTGACTATGGAATTATTATATAAATATTGTGACACCGTGAAATAAGAAAAATAAACAGGAATTGGATCCTGACTTTTCCATTCATTAGTTCACCAAGAAATACACTACAAAATGTTTAATCTTATTTAGAACGTTAGGTTGAAAGGTTGGGTTGAAAATAGCTCAGTTTTATGAACTTGACATTGAATAACTGGAGAGCTCCTAAGTAAAGTTTTAATGATCCTGTGAGGCAATATCCTTTCTTTTTATTTAAATATTGGTATTTCCACCTAGTTCAATTACAAGACTTTCAAAATGTCAAAAAGTCTAAGCTTGGTCCTGAGTTGACTCTTAATATTATTAAGGTTATTCTTAAGGAATAAACCTAAGGGATGCACTCAACTTCTAGATACCCATATAAAATATGCACAAACACTATATAAATATATACACATACTTGCACATACACAAACACACACACAAACATAACTGAATCAATAGAGAAGAGTATTATTCTACCCAATTTGTATATGTTTTTCACTATCCCTATATTCTGCCCCTCCCCTGGGTATAGAGCTATCTGGATGTATACAATCAGGCTTTAAGGTTAAGAAAATTTTAATTGTATTCAGTTCACATTGTCATTTTCATTACTGATATATTCTTACCAGGTTTTCAGTTGTAATTTATCAATGGAGGTTTTATTGTTTGGTTGGCTGCTCATTCTCAGAGTCTACAAATTACTTTCAACATAAAATATATTATCAGGGGCACCTGGGTGGCTCAGTGGGTTAAAGCCTCTGCCTTTGGCTCAGGTCATGATCCCAGAGTCCTGGGATTGAGCCCCACATCAGGCTGTCTGCTCCACAGGGAGCCTGCTTCCTCTTCTCTCTCTCTCTGCCTGCCTCTCTGCCTACTTGTGATCTCTATAAAATAAATAAATAAATAAATCTTAAAAAAAAAGATCTCTCTCTCTCTCTCTCTCTCTCTATATATATATATATATATGCCCTTTCATATGTCTTTTCCTATATATATATATATATATACACACACACATATATATAAAGAGAGAGAGAGAGATTGAGAATAGGAAAATATTCAGCCATAAAAATGGAGGAAATCCTTCCATTTGTGACAACATGGATGAACCTTGAGGGCATTATGCTACGTGAGATACATCAGAGAACTACAAATGCTGTATTTTATCATCTATAGCAGCTTCTGAAAAGTCAGACTCAGAGACAGAGTAGAATGCTGGTTTTCAGGGGCTGCAGTGTGGGGGAACTTGGAAGATATTGTTCAAAGCATACAAACTGGTAATTAGAACATGTGTAAGTTCTGGAGATTCAAGCAGCATTTTGATTATAGTAAGAGATACTATATTATTATATACCTGAAAGTTGTGAAAAGACTAGATATTAAATTTTCCCACAAGAAAAAGAAATAATTGTAGGAAGTGGTAGAGGTGTTAGCTAATGCTACAGTGCCAATCTAACTGCAATATACACATGTATCAAATCAACATATTGTGTACCTTAAACTTACACAATGTAATATATGATTTATATCGTATAGAAAATTAAATAAAATAAAAAAACTTTTTTCCCCACAAAAGAAATGTACTAACTACACAGAAGGACAGCCAATAATTTCCACCACGTTGAAATGTGGGGGGAAATTACAGAAATTTAAAGTAGAATACACTGGTGTGAGCATAAAATGCAGAAGCCACGTTTATGTCTAGCCACTAACCTATTTTCACTAACTTTTCTCTTGCTTCATTATTTTCCTCTGGAAATTTAAGGTTAATGTCTACAATAACAGCACACCTATAAATTACTAGAAAATTGAAGTAACTATGTGAGACAAAGACCAGTCCTAGGCAAGGCTATAAAACTATAAAAATGTTGTTTCTGCTGTCCTTCCTCCTCTCTGCCACCTCAGATTTCTGCTCCACATCCAACCCCTCTACTCATCAAAAACCCAAATAAAATAAAAACAAAATGAAATAAAACCAAACAAAACCAAAATGTCCTCTTGTTTATAACTTCAATAACTGAATAGCAGGAAGGGTCATTTTTGCTTCTCATTACTGAATATCTGTGTTAGAAATCTACCATTTTACATTAATAAAAATATATAATGTGGAACACCTACTAACATTAACTAGAATTAGCATTCAGGACTGAGACCTAAGAGAAACTTTAATTGAACTTTCTCCTGATTTCCAAACCCCTCTGTCTAAGATGGGTGAGGTATTTTATTGTTGTAAATGCAAATGGTTGTTCTGTATTGTACCTGAAAGGTCAAAGCAATTTTATATCTGCTTCTACAAAATATTTTACTTCAAAGAAATCCCTTGATTAATATTTTATTGGAAGAGATTTATTTCCTAAATTTTATTTTTTGGAACATTGCCCTTTCCAGTTTAACTGGCTCTGAGAAATTGCATTCTTTGACTCTCCTGAAATAGGAAAATGTCACAGGAAGGAGGTGGTTGTCAACATGATCATAAAACCTAAAGAGAGTGCTGGTACACCTCAGATAAGCATCCGGACTTACATGTGCTTATCAGTTTTGAATTACACATCCAATGTTTCATCAGTTCTTAGCATAAACCCATTCTGTTGTGCTTTGCTCTATTTGGGTATCTATTATATATTATATATGCTCTTAAATTTTATTTTATTATTATTATTTTTTAATATTTACTTATCTGATAGAGAGCACAAGCAGGGGGAACAGGAGGCAGAAGGAGAGGGAGAAACAGTCTCCCTGCTGAGCAGGGAGCCCAACCAATGTGGGGCTGATCCTAAGGACTCTGGAATCATGACCTGAGCCAAAGCCAAATGCTTAACCAACTGAGTCCCCCAGGCATCCCTCTTAAATTTTAAGGAAGTAATAAATAATTTGATTTTGAATGAGCATACTTGACATGGTAAATTTTTAATAAAATGCAGTAATTTTTAATTATTTAATGTGCAATTATTCTAAAATATTTCTAAGTAAACAGTTATAATGGTTCTGCTCCCGTGTGAGGTGCTGAATGTTCAGAAATGAAACACATCAATAGCTCAAGGAAATGAGTATCATAATCAGAATCAGGGTAAAAAATGATGATCAGTGACATTCACTAAATTTCCACTATAGTTGCATCACTATTCCTGTTTTACAAACCAGTAAGTTGAGACTTCTGCAGAATATTTCCAAAGGGTAAAGTCTTAATCTTTGTTAAAGTTTGTATGTGATAATGATTATTAACATGGTGACCACTATTATCTTCATGAAAATGGTGATAACAATGCTAGCAACTCTTCACTGAGAGTCAGTGTATCTGAGAAAAGTGTTGAGAGATTTACGCGCATTATGTCATACTCCCTCAAAACACCATGGAAGTAGGTATAGATCAGGAAAATGTGCAAATAGAGTGTGGTTCAACTTATGTATATGAAAAAATGGCTGGGTAGCAGCTTTAAAGCTTTTTTTTTTTTTTAAAGCTTATTTTTGCAACAAAGATAACATGCAGAATGCATAAAACACAATAGGAATAACTTAAAATATAGCTCAAAGATAGAGAATAGATTGGTGGTTGCCAGAGATCAGGATGATGGGGTGGGCAAAATGGGTTAAGGGGGTCAAAAGTCATAAAATTTCAGTTACAAAATGAAGTTACATGTACATAATATGCGGCATGGTGACTGTAGTTAATCATACTGTAATACATATGTGAAAATTGCTAAGGAAGTAAATCTTTTTTTTTTTTAAAGATTTTATTTATTTATTTGTCATAGAGAGAGAAGTGAGAGCAAGCACAGGAAGACGGAGTGGCAGGCAGAGGCAGAGGGAGAAGCAGGCTCCCTGCCAAGCAAGGAGCCAGATGTGGGACTCAATCCCAGGACGCTGGGATCATGACCTGAGCCGAAGGCAGCCACTTAACCAACTGAGCCACCCAGGCGTCCCAGGAAGTAAATCGTAAATGTCACCATTACACACACAAAATTTTTTGTAAATATGTGTTGAAGGATGTTAACTAGACTTACTATGGTGATCATTTTTGCAGCATATACACATACTGAATCCCTGTATTGTACACATGAAACTAATATTATATGTCCATTTACCTCAACAGAAACAAACAAAAGACAATAGAAATCAACCAAATAGACTATGATATGTTAAGATGTCAGGTAAAAGACAAATGCAGTGAAATGAGCCCTAACCTCAAACCCGTATTTTCACTTCTGTGTCAGAGGCTTAGAGGACTGATACAAAGCTGCAACTTAAAGCCTATGACTGTTACAAAACTATTCAATCCTCTGCAGGGAAAGCCACAGACTGTACAAGCTACCATACATGATGACAAGCATTTCATCAAAAATTACCTAAAATATTTAGTTATGAATTTTGGCTAGCAAAGAGTACCAAATAGCATAAAACCAAATTGGAAAGCAGATAATATAAACTTACTAACTATGGAAGGAAAAAATTATGATTATAATAATAACTATGATTAATATATTAAGTATAGTAGATAAACATTGAGAATCTTACCAGAGAACTTGAATCTCCTAAAAAAAAAAAAAAAAAAAAAAAAAAAGACATCATAGAACTTAAAGATACTAAGGTTAAGTACTACATACATGGGATTAAAAAAAAGAATAGACACAACAGAAAAGAGGATTAGTGAAGTGAAAGATCAGTACAAAACAGCCAGATTAAAGAATTAAAATGAAAACAAGATTGTAAATGCAGGAATACCACTATAGAACAAAATAGAAAAGTACAGTATATATACATAATTCAAATTACAGAAGAAAAGACCTAGGCAGAGAATTTTTAAAAACTGTTGAAAGAGATCAGACTACATATTTAAACAACTCTATAAAACCCAAGCATGATAAATACAAAGAAAAGCATGTTGAGCACAACTAGTAAACTGCTGAAAATCAAAGACAAACAAAAAATACTAATAACTGCTATATGGGAACAACCACACCTTCTTTTTAAAGAAGTTGAGACTTCATTTCTCAAAAGAAACCATGAAAGCATAAAAACAAAAGAATATTACCTTTTAGTGTTGAAATAAAACAAATGTCATCCTAGAATTCTGCCATCAATGAAATTATTTTTTTAAATTCAGCAAATATTAGTACAACCTTTGGGGAACCTGGGGGACTCAGTGGGTTAAAGCCTCTGCCTTCGGCTCAGGTCATGATCCCAGGGTCCAGGGATCGAGCCCCACATCGGGCTCTCTGCTCAGCAGTGAGCCTGCTTCCCCTCCCCCAACTCTGCCTGCCTCTCTGCCTACTTGTGATCTCTCTCTGTCAAATAAATAAATAAAATCTTTAAAATAAATAAATAAATAAAATAAAATTCAGCAAATAGAAACAGATATTTTCTGACAGAGGCCTGGACTAAAAGAAATACTAAAGTAAACCAAGGTATATGATGTTAACTGAGTTACACCAGTATAAGAAAAAATTAAAAGCATTAGACAACATTGTGTTGGTAAATATTAAGGTCTATACAATTTTTAAAACCATAACCTTTTGAGATTTAAATGTATGAAAAATTAAAATTTATCAAAACAATGGAAATATGTGGAATACAGTAAAGAGAGGTTAAGTTATGCAGGGACCTTGCATTTTTTTAGAAGTAGTAAAAGTACATATTTAAAACAAAATTAAAAACTAAAAAATGTATTAAGAAACTAACTGAAAATGATAGGTGAACATAATATATTGTATAATGTAATAATAAATGAGCTGAATAATACATTATGACTATAATATATAATATACATAGTGCATAATGTGCAATATATATAGTATATCATGATTTATGTCATATAAAATCTATATTATTGCTTTATTTACAATATGGTTTATAATAACATATAATACATAATATACATATTTATAATTTATAATGATTTATAGAATAGACCTATATTTGGATGGGAAAATAAGGCATTTAAAAGATAAACACTAGGTATGCCTGGGTGGCTCAGTCATTTAAGTGCCTGCCTTTGGCTCAGGTCATTATCCCAGGTTCCTGGGTTTGAGTCTCACATTGGGCTCCCTGCTCAACAGGAAGCCTGCTTCTTCCTCTGCCTGCCACTGTCTCTCTCTCTCTTCCTCCACCTCTGACAAATAAATAAATAAAATTTTAAAAATAAATAAAAGATAAACACTAGAAAATCTTTAAATATATTTTATGTATCATTATACATATGCATAACATATTATGTATCATATATTGTCATACAGCATATCATATATTGCACATTATGTATAATATGTACAATATGTTACATAGAATATTTGATATATTTAAAAATATCTTAGTGTTTATCTTTTAAAAGCTAATCTTGCCAGTTACACCCAGTTTATGATTCACTGGAATTAATTTTTGTTTATGGCATGTGGTAGATATCAAGAATCATTCATGGGGCACCTGGGTGGCTCAGTGGGTTAAAGCTTCTGCCTTCGGTTCAGGTCATGATCCCAGAGTCCTGGGAATCCCTGCTCAGCGGGGAGCCTGCTTCTCCCTCTCCCTCTGCCTGCTTCTCTGCCTGCTTGTGATCTCTGTCTGACAAATAAATAAATAAAATCTTAAAAAAAAAAAAAAGAATCATTTTCACACTAGGGAGGAAATTATTTCCTAAACTGGATACAAAGTACTAACCAAAATGAAATAAAGATTGATGAATTAGACCTCATTATAATTAAGAATATATATATATTATTTTTTCATCTAAGTACAGAAAACATAGTCTCAAAATAGAAGTATTTGGTATTTATATGATATATATGATATATAAATATATATTATTATATATTATATGTTACATATGTGGTATGTATTAAATGTTACATATCATAAATATTATATTAATACATATTATATACCTGATATATAAAATATATATGATACACAAGATTATATATATATATATATATATATATATATAAAAGTTTGTGGAGAACATAGAGATTAATTTTAAAAAGCCAGAAATTCAATTTAGTGTTTGAATAGAGAATGAAAAATAAATCCAGATAACATATACATTTATGGAAAATTTCTCAACATCATTAGCTTTCTGAAAAATACAAAAAGAACTATAAACAGCCTCCTTCCCAACAAAAATAAAAACAATGAAAAGTAATAAGTAAATAAGTAAAATTGCAGCAACATCATCACTAACAGCAAACTAATAAGGCCATATTTGACAAACATTTAAAGTAACTAAAAATTATTAGATATTACTGATGGAAGTATTAATAGCCATATCTACCTGGGTTCATAATTGTTTACTAAAGCAGAACACATTTCTACTCTGTGACACAGTTATTACTCCCCTAATCATATGAATATTTGCACCGAAAAAATGAACAAAATATTCAAAGCAGCATCTATGAAGCATTTTACAACATCTCAAAATGAGAAAAAATTGAATGCCTATGAACAATTAGAATAGACATAATTTATAATATATTACTATAGAACAATCAAAAGAACTATTATTATGACATGCAACAACACTGATGAATCTCACAAAAGATCTGGAGAAATAAAAGGAATCCAGAGATAAAAGAGTACATTAAGAAGAATTTCAATTTTATAAAGTTTTAAAACAAGAAACTAATTTATGATGTCAGAGGTTAATTTTCTTGAAGTAATAATTACTGGAGTAAAGCATGAGAGAGGTTTTTGGAAAACTGTTACTACTCCCACATCCCCCTCACCAAGATTGTAATTTCATGGGGGTATTTGGGTTGTAAAACTTCATCAAATCAAAAATTCATCATCACTTCTTCAGTTAATCAAAAATTCATTACTGCACACTTCAGTACAGAATTATTTAACCTAAAAAAGTAAAACCAGAGAAATGGTGTGTGTAATATATATTTATATTTGAATTATGGCTAAAGTTTAGCAAGGAAACAAAGATTGACTGGATTATTCCAGGTGAGTAAATCTATGAAGGAAAGAAAATAAAATTAGGCACCATATAGCTATATGTAGTTTATTTTTATTCATTTATCAATTCCTTCATTCATTCACTTAACAAATATGTCATATCTAGTCCTCTAAGCACTGGGATATACCAGTGAAAAAGTGATTTTCTTATAGCTAGGACCATTTTTTTTTTAAGATTTTATTTATTTATTTGAGAGAGAATGAATGAGAGAGAGTATGAGAGAGGAGAAGGTCAGAGGGAGAAGCAGACTCCCCAAGAAGCTAGGAGCCCGATGCGGGACTCGATCCTGGAAGTCCGGGATCATGACCTGGGCCAAAGGCAGCTGCTCAACCAACTGAACCACCCAGGTGCCCAGCTAGGACCATTTTTAATGAGGAAAGAAACACATCTTAAAAATATGTATGATATAGCATATTAGAAAGTGAAAGTATGGGAAAAAGTTATAACAAATAAAGTTACAGCAAATATTTCCATAGAGTGAAGAATATTGGGATAGTAATTTAAATTGGGATGGCCAAGGCGGCCCTAGACTAAAAAGTGACATATCAGCAACACTTGAAGGAAATGAAAGAATAAGCCGTCTGGTTATCTATAGAGGAACACTCTAGGCAGAGGGAGAATTTGGTAACGTAGACCAGGGATGGAAGAATGTCTAGTACGTATAAGACTCAGAGAATAGCCCAGCATGACCACAGAGGAATGAGAGGAAAAAATATCATGGGTTTAAAGCCAAGAGTTATGGGGAGAGTGAAAGTATACATCATGTAGGATATACATACCTTGTATGACTTGAGGTCATCAGTTCTTTAAAAAAAAATGAGGTAGTTTGAGCAAAGAAAGAACTGAAAGAGTTTGAGCAAAGTACTGGCAAGTTTTCAGAAGCTACAGGCAACAAGATTTGTATGTAATAACTGAATGAGAATTGAGAGAAAAACAATCAAAGAAGACTTGGAGATGTTCCAACAGAACAAATTGAAGAGTGGAGTCTTCAACTGAAAGTGAGGAGTAAGGTGATAGAGCAAGTTTCAGGGAAAGATCAGATCAGTTGAGTGCAATATTTATTAAAGATATAAGAATACATATCTGATAGGCATTTGGATATACACTTGGAGTTCTGAGAAGAGGCTAGTGTCTGAGATACAAGTTTGGGAGTGTTCAGTATCTACATGAATTTTAAAGCCATAAAAGCTTGTCATAGAGATGACTACAGATGGCAACTAAAAGAGATCTAAAAACTGAGAGCTCTGGGGACATGCGAAAGTTAAAAGTTTAGGGATATGTCCAAAGGAAGCAAAGAAGAAAGAAAAACCAGTAAGGAAAAAAGAAAGGGCCACCCTAGAAGTCAAGTGGGAAAAGCTTGCTAACGAGGAAGAAATGTTCTACCATGTCAAAAACTGCCCATAGATGATGTCAGATGTGTTGAGAGAATTACTGAATATAGTGGTGAGGTAGCTATGTCCAAGAATATTGGAAGGCAGGCGATGATTCTAGTCAGATTACACAATTCTTTTTTTTTTTTGAATTATACATGTTTTTTACTTTATTACTCATCTAATTGCTGATCCATTAACAAATTACTCAGGTATGTACAATAACATATACATATAGTTGTCTTTTAAATTTTGCTGACTTTTAGTCACATAAAAACATAATTATGTATTTTTTTTTGTTGTGAATCATAAACATTATTTCTTTTTAAATTTTTTTTTTATAAACATATAATATATTTTTATCCCTAGGGGTACAGGTCTGTGAGATTACACAATTCTTAACCAAAGTCCAGTCTCTGTTCTCAGTAATTATATTTTTTTTAGTTGAAACGTTCATGAAGAATTCTATTGTGGCAAATATGCTTCATAAGGATCAGAATGAAACCCCACAATCTTAAAGAAAAATTCTTAGTTTAAATGAAATATAGTTAAAGACCACATCAGACAAGAAGGGGAAGAAAGAAAAATCACAAGTACCCTGACAGGCATCTTTGTGCTTGTTGACATTGCACATGAGTCCTACGGGCTTCACAGATGTCTGAAAAAGGCAGCTCAAGCTTTGGTTGATGTTCATCAACAATTCAATACATTACAGAGAAATGACTCCCATCCTCTGTCTAGAACATGGCTCCACTGAAACGCTAACAAAAGTCCTTACAACAATAGGGACCAATATTTCTCTTCCAAGAAAGATTTGACACATGGTATCCATATAAATAGCCTCCTTCCTTACATGAGATGTTACTTCTACCAGGATACTCATCTCTGATGATCATGTATGGTTTAAAGGACAGACTTTTGGGACCACTCTCTTCAGGATGGTTATAAAATGATTTAGAAATGTTTCATTTGAGTACCAAATCACACATACTAATAAAATCCTTCTTAACTTCTTTTTGGGTTAATGAATCAAGAACCAACTAACCAAACAACCAACAAAAACATAAATAATAAAACAAACAAAGAAAACCCCAGGATGGCCAGTAAGAGAGACTAAAGCTTTACATCTTTAACTGATGAGTTTGTTTCAGTGGGACTGGAAAAATAGAGTGTGGGATAATTTCTAAATTAAAATATGAGTGCATGACTCTGCCTCAGTGTGGTTCACTCTGCTGATTTTTAGACAGCTCTTTTACTCTGGGTGTCATGTTGCTGGTGATAAAAAGATTTGAAATTTAATTTTAACAGCTATGTTTCTATTATTAGTATCTTTAAATCTGTCATAAGTTTCTTTGACACCTGTCAGGATAACTTGCATAATCATAATTAAACATCCATAATTTTATGTATAATTACAATACTTTCTTTTCCATTAAGATGTCTTACAAATGAATAGAAATCTAGTTCATGAAGTGTAAATGAATGTTTCCTTCCATTCCTTCATCAAATCCAACTGAAACAATTGAAGGAATGTAAAATAAGAGTGCTTATCGTGTAATGCAGATCAGGACATTTGTTAATAATGGAACAAAACAGTGAGAAATTAAAACATAAAGCAGGTGAAATCAAATTAATATAAAAGGATAAAAGTGTTGAACATCTTTCAAAGACATATAGGTGAGAATCAGGATGACAGAAAATCCAGATTCCACAGCAGAATTTTTGAGTATCTATACTGTCAGAGGCTAAAGAATCTGGTAAAAGGGAAGGGAATGGGTCTTTAATAGAGTTACTAAATTACTTTGTTGCTCTTGTTCCTGATTCTCAGAATGCTGACTTCAGTGTTTGTTTTAAACTCGAAGCCCAAGGCAAGTTGACGGAAGAATCTACCAGAGGAAGCTGCCAGATTGAGGGCTTGCTGGGAGAAATGAAGCAGTGCCTCCAGGTAATATGTGGTCTTCCTCAACGCATAAACTCTTAAACCCAGAAATCAAGTTTCCGTATATCCAAAAGGAATTATTGCCTGGCCTCATATCCACCTCCGATTTCTTCTTTCTAATAGGCAAAGAACTATAATCAGTATACACATATGCATACATATCCGTTCACTTATTACTTTATAGGGTAGAAGTTTTGCAGAAGACTGTGACATTTACAAAAAGGAAATTATGATAATATAAATGAAATATAATATAATATCATTTATATATATCATTTATATGATAATATAAATGAAAACAACTTGATGAATGAAATAGATGAAGGGGTTAAGAGGTACAAACTTCAGGAATCAAACTGTGGTTTACTGGAGTGGAGGTAAGTCAGGGAATGGGATAACTGGGTGATGGACATTAAGGAGGGCATGTGATGTAATGAGCACTGAATGTTATATACAACTGATGAATAACTGAATTCTACCTATGTGTTAACTAATTGAATTTAAATAAAATAAATTTAAAAAAAAGGAGGTACAAACCAGTTATAAACAATCGACTCATGGAGATGAAAACTACAGCATAGGAACTATTGTCAATATTGTAATAATGCTGTATGGTGACAGATGGTGACTTATTGTGGTGGGCACTGTGTAATGTATGGAATTGTTGAATCACTCTGTGTGCACCTGAAACTAAACAATGCATGGCAAGCATACTTTAATAATAAAAATAAAAATAAAACAGGGGCACCTGGGTGGCTCAGTGAGTTAAGCCTCTGCCTTCAGCTCAGGTCATGATCTCAGGGTCCTGAGATCAAGCCCCACATTGAGCTCTCTGCGCAGCAGGGAGCCAGCTTCTCCTCCCCCCACCCACCTGCCTCTCTGCATCCTTGTGATCTCTCTCTGTGTCAAATAAATAAATAGAATCTTAAAAAAAAAGGGGGGGGACGCTTGGGTGGCTCAGTTGTTAAGCATCTGCCTTCCGCTCAGGTCATGATCCCAGGGTCCTGGGATTGAGTCCCACATCAGGCTTTCCACTCAGCGGGAAGCCTTCTCCCGCTCCCACTCACCCTGCTTGTATTGTCCCTCTCTCGCTGCCTCTCTCTCTCTCTCTCTCTCTGTGTCAAATAAATAAATAAAATCTTAAAAAAAAAAAAAAAAACTTTCTAAAATAATAATACCAGAATGACCACAAAGCCAACACACACAATTTCTTTTTCATATCATAGCTTTCTTACGGAAGATTTCAAAGCTAAAATTATAAACTGAAATAATTTGTGTTTAAAAACCTAGGGATGCTAACTGGCCCAAAGTGGTATTTATGCAAAATAAGAAAAGGTGTTTACTCCCCAAGGTAATGTATTTTAATGGTATGATAGTTCAGACAATATTATTGTATTACTGAATTTGGGAAAAGCAAAACTGAAGGGGATCACCCCATTTCAACAGTGTTAGATGACCCTGAACAGTGTCATCTTGAAAAGGAAAGAAGAAAAAAACAAATGAGTAGGGAAAGTATAAGAATTGCTCTGGTAGTGGGATTCAATGACCAACACATTGCTTTTTAAAAATTTTTCTTAAAGATTTTGTTCATTTTTCGGCGAGAGAGAGATCAGGAGCAGGGGGAGGGGTTGAAGGAAAAGCAGGCTTCCCACTGAGCAGGGAACCAGATGAGGGACTCAATCCTAGGACCCCAAGGTCATTACCTGAGCTGAAAGCAGATGCTTACTTGACTGAGCCACTCAGATGCCTGCCATTATTTTTATTTAATAAAAATAATATGTAATGTAAACTTTGAAACTCAGTAGCCTAAGCCCTGGTTACGAATCTGGGGAAATTGCTATTATATAGCACACCCATTTGCTTGATGGGTTTTGGCCACAGGAAACCAATAGTGAGAATCCAGTCGTGTAAGAAAGAAGGATCCCCTGGAGAAAGAGATCTCAAGAGGGGTGTCTGGGTGGCTCAGTGGGTTAAGCCTCTGCCTTCGGCTCAAGTCATGATCCCAGGGTCCTGAAATCTAGTCCCACATAGGGCTCTCTGCTCCGTGGAGAGAGAGGGCTCTCTGAAATCTAGTCCCACATAGGGCTCTCTGCTCCGTGCTTTCCCCTCTCTCTGCCTGCCTCTCAGCCTACTTGTGATTTCTGTGTCAAATAAATAAATAAAATCTTAAAAAAAAAAAAATCTCAAGAGATCCCCAGAGAGCATTCAAGAGGATCTCAGAGAACACCAAGGACAACATGTAGCCACAGGTAGGTCTGTGTGGCCATTATCAGCTATCTGTGCTAATATAGGTTGACTTAGAAAGGGGCTTGCCTCTTCTGCTCCAAGACTTTACTGGAAGACCAAAGACTATTTCCTCACACGCTGTCACAGAAGTTAACATCTGAGATGTGACTAGCATGCACCCAGGTGATACGTTACTGCACAAAGACAGTAAAACTTGAACGACCAAAAGTACCCTGTCACAATTAATGGGTGGGTTCAAAGCAATGCTGGGAGAATTTAAAGCTGTATATATATATATATATGCAAGCATGTCTAAGAATGAATTAATTCGATTTCCAACTAAGAAGCTAGAATATAAACTTTCAAAGAAAGTGAACATAAAAAATTAAGAAAACCACAGTAGTTAAATGAAAAACAAAAGCCTGTAGATAATTAAAAGGAAGACTGTGTTCAAGTCTAACATGATCAGGGCATATGTTAGAAGATAATTGAGCCTAAATATTAAGCAGTAGAAATTAAAAAGAGTACACTGACAGATTCAGAGGTGATTAAACATAAGCAAATTTTATAAACAACAGAAACTTTTATCAACAAATTTGAAAGAAACTGAATGGAGGATGTAAATTTTATTTTTTTTTTAAGATTTTTTATTTATTTGACAGAGAGAGACACAGAGAGAGAGGGAACACAAGCAGGGGGAATGGGGGAGGGAGAAGCTGAGCAGGGAGCCCGATTTAGGGCTCTATCCCAGAACCCTGAGATCATGACTTGAGCCAAAGGCAGACACTTAATGACTGAGCCACCCAGTTGCCCCCAAGGATGTAAATTTTAAAGAAAAAATTGCTAATGTTCAATCACAAGAATTACTGAACACGAATAGGCTTTAAATGAAATGAAGCTTAGAACATATTTTAAAAAGAAAAAAAGTTCTGGGGCACCTCGGTGTCTCGGATGGTTAAGCACCTTCCTTCAGCTTAGATCATGACCCTGGATTGAGTCCTGCAGTGGGCTCCTTGCTTGGCAGGGAGGCTGTTTCTCTCTCTTGAAAATAAATAAATAAAATCTTAAAAAAAAAGAAAAAGAAAAGAAAAGAAAAAGAGTTCTATGTGTTCCAAAACAGAGAAAAATAGAAAATATTTTATAATTCTTTTTATGTAGCATAAAATTTACAACTTTATCAGACATCATTGCTCCCTCAAAGAACACAATGGATTCATTTCATTTATGCAAATATAGATACACAGTTACTTAATAAGATATTAAGTATGACAAATACAGTGACAAAACAGAAAACAGTATAATAATGGTTGTGTCATTAAAGGAAGATGAGGGTGTTTTACTCTTAAGAAAACTAGTAACATAATTCAATTCTAAAAATGACTAAAAGAAGGAAGACCATTTACATATTTCAAAAGATACTAAAATGCATTTGATAATGTTTAATAAGCAATTGTGATTAAATTCTTGAAAAGGAGGCAAATGTATCATGATTTTATTGATAACATACATCCCTCAATATCAATACTTAACATAATAAAGTGATAAAAGTATCTCTACTAATGTGAAGAAAAAAATTGTGAAGCCCCCTTTCATTACTGCTATTTTTTGTATTGTTCTGCAGGAACTAAATTCTTTTTTTTTTTTAAAGATTTTATTTAATTTATTTGACAGAGAGAGAGAGAGATCACAAGTAGGCAGGGAGACAGGCAGAGACAGAGGGAGAAACAGGCTCCCTGCAGAGCAGGCAGCCCAATATAGGGTTCCATCCCAGGATCCTGGGATCATGACCTGAGCCAAAGGCAGAGGCTTAACCACCCCCCCAACCAAGCCACCAGGTGCCCACAGGAACTAACTTCTTAAGACAATGAAAAGGAGTTAGAGATACAGAAGAGACATAATCAATATCCACAGGTAGAAACAAGAGAATCTACTTAACTAAACAAATATTCAAATCAGTCTAAGAGGCTAGTACCTGTTCTGTGATTTTCATTTATTTTAGAAATAACCACAAAGGTAAAGTGAATGCACAGTGTTCTACTCCTGCTTACCAATCCCCATAATTATAGGGCGTAAACAACATTCACTTATGATTTCACAGTTCTTTACGTCAGACCTGGGGTGGCATGGCTGGCTGGCTGCTTTGTTCAACATATCACAATGTGTAGGCAAAGGCTGCAGTTCTCATCTGGGACTTGGGATTCTTCCAAGCTTACCAGTTGTTGGCAAAATCCAGATTTTGTAACAGGAAGCTATAAGTCCCGTTTCCTTCCTGTCAGCCGGGCCACTCTGCCTCTAAAGGATGCCTACATTCTTTCTCACCTGCCTCCTCCAGCATCAAACTAACATCTGTACGTGAATCAGTTTTGAGCTTTGGATCTCTTTGACTTTTTCTTCTGCTGCCAGCCAGAGAAAATTCTGCTGTTAAAGAGGCTCCTTGATTAGATGTAGTCTCCCTGGATAATCTCTCTTAAGGTCGACAGCAATGCAAGATTTCTTTTGCAATTAGAACAATTTAATAAAACCGTAAAAACTTAAAAATAAATATAACACATACATGTACATATTTTTGTGCACCTTTAAGTTTTTATGTCATATATGTGTTCTGTACACCCATTTTTAATTTTATTTATTCCGTTTTTATAATACATATGTATATATCAGCTTTATAGAGAGACACATAATCTTGTATGGAGAAAAAATAGTGCAGCTGTTATGAATATAAAGTTTGAAGAGAAACTTCATGGTTCAGATCACAGAGTCAATCTATTCTAAGAGAGAAATTATTTAACTTTCACATGCCCCAATGTTCTCATATATAACACAGAGGGAAAAAACAGTAACCTATTCCACAGGGTTGTTCTGAGTAGTTAAAAAACTAACAAATGTACTTAAAAGAGCACATAGCTTCCTATTGATCTTAAAACATAGTAAAATTTCATTTGAAATAAAAGTGTAAACTTTTGGACAAAGTTTTTGAAGGTAAACTTTTGGTAAAGATTTTGAAGGTTTTTTAATAAGTATAAAAGAAGAGTCAGCAGCCTTTTGAGAAGAAAAAAAATCTGTACTTTTGTTAGCAAAATATACTAAAAAGCACCAAAGGATGTAAATTGTCCTTGAACAGAAATAAACATATTCATTCACTCTTCATTCATTTGTTCATTAATCCATTAAATCTATAACAGTCATTTTCATTGGCACTATAGAGAGATAAAACAGTAACAGAACAGATAAAAATTCCTGAATGGAACAGACATTTAGAATGGAAAAATTTTAAAGGGCAGTGAGTTTGGCTATAATAATCGCTATTTTATATGCAAAGTGACTTACTAGTCATTTGAGAACATGGCTTGGTGGTGTGAATTCCTAGCTGTGTCCACTGCTGATCAAATTGGAGCTTGAGTTTTTTGAGGACAGGAGTTGAATTACTCAGCTTTGTATCTCCTATGGCATTTAACAAAGTAACAGAGTAGAAACCCTTTTATATTATCAGTTCCTTAATGAAAGAATATGTGAAATAATAACTTTCAAGAAATCTTTCAAAAGCTATGAAGAAATAGGCTTTTTAATGTACTTGCCCTTTTATTTTTAATCCACATTCATTCAACAAAGAAAGCAGAAAGAACCAGTTTTATTTAAATTGCAGTTAAAAGATACAAAACAGAAACTCTCTGCCTGTGAGAATAACAAAGAGATAATAAGTGAAATAAAAGTTCAGACTAGGAAATAAATTGAATTAGCAACAATCATATATCCAAATTTTAGCAGTGAATAACTGTTTAAAAGCAGGCAATTCATATTGTCAGGTTTTAATTAATGTATTTAAATTAAATATTAAGATGTAGAATTTCTAGAGCTTGCTTAATTATATTTTTACAACTAATAACCAAAGATTATTTTTATGGAATAAAAATAGATATCTGAAAGAGACATATCTGCCCTTAGATTGACACTATATTAGCAGCTTCAAATTCATTTTCTCCTTTAAACTCCACAGTACTTTTGAAGAAACAGATGAAGGAATTACAGTTCATGGAGGTCATGTAATTAGCCTAACACTACACATTTATGAAGTTTTTGACTTGGTATTCAATGCAAAATTATATTTCTCTAAACTCAATGCTTCTTAGCATGTATTTTCCATAACTAGAAAAGAGCGAGAAAGAGAGAGAGAGGGAGGGTGGGAAATAAGCACAATTATTAAATTATTAATTATTTTCATTGAGTTGGAGCTAAATTATATATTTAATGGTATATACACATCTGTTTTTTATATCATAGGTACCTTTTTAAAGGGATGGTGATGTATTAGACATTTAATGGCTTATTCAAATAGTTTAATATGCCGTGGTTTTATTTACAACCTTTTAAATTCTCAGGTTTGTGTTTATGAGGTTCATCTTGCTGATATGTCTGGCTTGGTTCTGTTAATTTCATCAAAGACTTAGGTTGTTTTAAGGTTTTTGCTTGTTTGTTTTTATAGATTTTAAAGGCACCTAGGTGGCTCAGTTGGTTAAACCTTTGGCTCAGGTCATGATCCCAGGCTCCTGGGATTGAGCCCCTGCATTTGGGCTCCCTGTTCAGCAGGAAGCCTGCTTCTCTCTCCCTGCTCATGCTTGCTCCCTCCCAAATAAATAAAACATCATAATAATAATAAAAGATTTATTTGAAAGAACAAGTGAGCATGAGCAGAGGAGGAGCAGAGGGAGATGAAGAGGGAGAGAGAAGACTCCCCACTGAATGTGGATCCCTTGGTGGGGTGGTACTCAATCCCTCAGCACCCTGAGATCATGAACTGAGCTGAAATCAAGAGTCCCGATGTTCAACCAACTAAGCCACTTAGGTGCTCCTTTTTAAGTGTGGGTATTAAAAAGCACTGGACCAAACATTGCCCTGTGCCTCAAGAGACAGTGTGAGCTTCTCCAGGGTAAATAATCAGGATAGAATTGCTGGCAAGTAGGTTATATGCATCTTTAATTTTGTGAGATATTACCAAATTGACATTAAAATTGTTTTGGCAGATTTGCACTCCCATCAGCAGGCAGACATTTCCACATTTTCAGCATCAACTGGTATTATCAGACTTACTTTTTCTGATATAAAACCACATAGATTTTTTTGACATGTATTGATTTTTTCCTGTTGCCATTTCTACAGAACTCTTCACACTCACCTAAAAGAAAGCATACTATTTGGAGAAGCAAAGAGAAACTATTCCAAAGATATGAAAGAATTAGATGAAAGGTTAAGAAGAATGAACCTATAACTTTACTACAAGCAATCCTCTAAAGGAAGCCTATTTTTAAAATTTACAAAAAAAAATTAAAAAAATATTCAAGTATCTGAGTATTGTTAGTTAGTGCCCTGGGAACAGCACCAGGTTGCTATCAATTAACTTCATATACAAATTCCTATTGATTTTCATCTGGTCTACCCCTAATAAGAATAAATTAGAAATTTCATTTTGTGTAGCTGGAAATATCTCTATTTTTTCCTATCATAAAAGAATAATAAACCTTTATGTTTATTCTCAGTGCTGCTTGCTCTACTTCTTTGCTCTGAAGAGAAAGTACAGTAAATCTCAGCCACTGAATATAGAGGGCAAACCGACTATGGGCAAGTGAAGTACTTGTGATTTCAGTAGTTTGTATGGTCATCATTTAAGTCATGTTTACTATTTTTCTAAGAGATTATTAAACCATCAACAATACCCATCATATGCAGAAAAACATTTGATAAATTTCAACATCTTCTTATGTTAAAAATTCTCAACAGTGGATATAGAAAAGACGTAACGCAACATAATAAAGCTCATATATAACAAACCCATAGGTAACACCATACTCAATGTTGAAAAGCTGAAAGCTTTTACTCTAATATCAGGAACAAGACAAGGATGCCCACTCTTGCCACCTTTCCTCAACACAGAATTAGATGTGCTAGCCACAGAAATCTGACAAGAAGAAAAGAAATAAAGGGACTCTAAATTGGAAAAGTAAAAGTAAAATAAATTGTCACTGTGCAGACAACATGATATTACACATAGAAAACCCTTAACTTTACTTAAAAACTAACAGAAGCAATAAATAAATTCAGTGAATTTGTAGAATGCAAAATTAATATACATATATCTGTTGCATTTATATACACTAATAAAGAACTATCAGAAAAAGGAGTTAAGAAAACAATTCCACTTACCGTTGCATCAAAAAGAATAAAATACCTATGAATTAATTTAACCAAGGAGGCAAAAGAACTGTACTCTAAAAACTGTAAGTCACTGATGAAAGAAATTGAAGATAACACAAAACAAATGGAAAGATATACAGTGCTCATGGATTGGAAGAATCCTAATTGTTAAAATGTCCATACTATCCAAAGCAATCTATACATTCAATGCAATCCCTACCAAAACACCGATGGTATTTTTTTTTACAAAACAAGAACAAACAATTCTAAAATTTGTATGAAACCACAAAACATCTCAAATAGCCAAAGCAATCTTAAAAAGAACAACGCTTGAGGTAACATGTTCCCTAATTTCAAACTATACTAGAAAGCTATAGTAATCAAAACAGTATAATAGTGACATAAAAATAGACATATAAATCAGTGTAACAGAATAGAGATTCCAAAATAAATCCACAGATATATGGTCAATTAATCTTTGATGAAGGAAGCAAGAATATGCAATGGGGAAAGACACTCTTCTCAATATGGTCTTGGGAAAACTAGATTGCTATGTGCAAAAGAATGAAACTGGATCATTACTTACACCAGATATGAAAATAAACTCAAAATGGATTAAAAACTGAAGTATAATGCTGGAAACCATAAAACTCCTACAAGAAAAGATAAGCAGTAAGCTCTTTAACATAAAATAAGAACAAAATCTTGCCACTTGTGACAATATGGATGGATCATCGGGTTATATGCGAAATGAAATCAGTTAGATGGGAAAAAACAAATACTGTATGATTTCACTTTATGTGGGATCTTTAATAAAAAAAATAAGTGAACAAATAAAACAGAAAGAGACTCATAGATACAAAAACAATAAGGTAGTTGCTAGAGGGGGGATGGGTCGAGAAAGTAGAAAAAAGGAAGAAATGGGGGGAGATTAAAAAATAGAAGCTTCCATTCGTAAAATAAGTAAGACCTAGGGATTTAATGAACAGCATAGGGAATACAGTTAATAATAATATAACAACTCTGCATGGTGATGGACGGTAGCTAGATTACCATGGTGATCGTATTGTAATGCATATAAATGAACTAATGTAATAACATATATAAACTACACTTAAATACAGAAAAAACCTCATCATCATCTAGAAATATATTTTCTTATAATGGGTATTTGATATAAATCTGATTCTCCTTTGTACATTATAATTGATTAAGGATTACTTTTGATGGATATGCCAAAATATTTTAAATAATTTTTGTACTAAAAAAAAAAAATTCCCTTAAGGAATAATTAAAAATGTCTTCACAGGTGCCTGGATGACTCAGTCTATTAAGCTTCCCACACTTCATTTTGGCTCAGGTTATGATCTCAAGGCTAAATGCTTATAATTCTCTCTTTCCTTCTTCCTCTGCCCCTACCCACTCACTCTCATAAATAAATAAATAAATAAATAATTTAATAAAATGTCTTTATTAAAAAAGTAAAAACATAAGAAACAACATTAAAGTAATATCTAAAACCAACCATGATATGTAAAATTCACTTGGAATCTGAAATAGTGTCCACTCTTCTACACACAAATTTAAAAATTTTACCATCTACAACCACACATTTACTCCATTTCCCAAGACATAACAAATTCTTGAAAAATAACTTCTCTGAAATTAGCTTCTTTTCCTTTCTCTGTCTATAAGCAGTTTTATTATTCCTTTTTTAATTTAAATTCAATTAGCCAAGGTTTATTATTCCTTTTAAGGGAATGAAATAACTGCCAGGTTATATCCCTATAGCAAAAAGTGGGTCAACTACTGATTTGAATATTTTAGATTGTACCAGTAGATATTTTTTAGCTAAAGTGATAAGATCTAACGATTTAAAATATCCCAAATTTAAAATATTGAGCCTCCTTAAAAAGCAATATTAGAATATAAGGTAAAGGTTAAGTATATATAAGTATAAGGTGATTAGCAGTTGTAAAGAAAAACATATTAGGAATTGAGGAATTCCTGAGTAGAAGTAACTGTAGTGCATCATTGCGAGAGAAACAATTTAAGAGTGGAGAGTTTTTCTTGAAGTATGTCAGATTCAAGTAAGCCCAGGTGACTGTCAAATAAAACAACACAGCAAAAATAACCATCTCGAGGTAAGTAACCTATTGACAATCTTGGAGCAACTAAATATGATGCTCAAAAGCTACCAATGCTTACTTAAATCTTCACTTTTATCATAAAGGCAATCATTGTATCACTGCTGATAGAATTATTCTGAGAGAATTGCATGTGCCCCTTTCAAACATGAGATGTTTCAATCACTGAATGTTACTGACATTTACTTGTCAGTGGCTGGGTATTTCATTTGTGACTATGAAAAATAAGAAATGGAGACTACTTTTCATCCAAAGAGCAAATGCTGTGACCAATCAGATCACTTTAAGCTGTGAATCAAGTTAGCATTGTTTTTGTTCTAAAATATTTGTTTCATGGGGCACCTGGGTGGCTCAGTAGCTGGGCATCTGTCTGGCTCAGGTCATGATCCCTGGGTCCTGGGATCCAGCCCTGCATCGGGCTCCCTGCTCAGCAGAGAGCCTGCTTCTCCCTCTCCCACTCTCCCTGCTTGTGTTCCCTCTCTCACTGTGTTTCTCTCTCTCAAATAAATAATAAAATCTTAAACAAAATAATAAAATAATTTTTTTTTCAGGGAGACAGGCTTTCCAGTGGTTGGTCTGTATGTGAGGAATGCATCTGGGGTTTTATGAAATATTAATATTCATAAATTGGGAGATTGGATTTTTTCATTATTTTCTTTTTGCTTTTGGTTTTCTGCAGTTTGAATATGAAATTCCCAAATGAAGTAACCCAAACTCTACTGGTGACGTTGTGTATTATTTCATGATATTTCTATAATACTATATGATAAACCTCTTGACATCAGGATCATATGATGCAGGAGAATGCTCAAGGGCTTATGAACCAAGCACTCTAGCTTATAGCTGCAGATATGCCATTATTAATTGTGTGAGCTTAGACAAATTTTTTAAATTCTACTTTTTTATATGCCTGTTTAAAATCAATAGATCGGTTTTGATATATCAGATTGTTTCCAAATCTAAAATTATATAACTATGAATGTCTCCTTGAACACTTCTAATTAGGAACTCTTCACTATATTTGTGCCAATATAACATGCTGTTCTATTTTTTTCAGCATTACAGACAAGTTTCGGCTATATTTTAACTACATATAGATATTTCCCAGCATATGGCAATCCGACAACTGAATGTCATTATCAAGTAATGTTTAAATCAGGGAATGGATTTAATATATGCTCTTTATCAAATAAGATTTAAAAAAAATTGTGTGTGGTCCTACCTCTGGTCCTGGCCTAGTCCCCACCTAACTATAAAAACTTCCTGGGAAGAGTCTGGCTCCTGACTGTACACCTTTATGTGATTTTTCAGGCCAGATTCTGGCAATTACAAAGACCCTACCTAAAAGCTGTCCTCTCCACATCAGATTTACTGCACGGTCAGTGCACTGCAGTCTCTGAAGGGAGTTCCATTCAAGGACTCAGGAACCTCTAGTCCTTAAGCTTTCCAGTTATTTGCATTTCTAGGTCCTTACCCAAGCCTTGGGCTCTGGGTCTTCTTCTGGTTCCCCCACTGATCCCTCCAACCCCAAGCCTCCTTCTACAGGATGGTGAGGAAAGGGAAAACATGAAGACATTTTTTCCCACGCTGACTCAGTATCCTACTTTTCTACTCCTAACTCCATCCCCTCCTTTTGACCCCCTGGGTCCATAAAACTGCTGAAGCCTTTGTAGGGGTTTCCTCAATAGTGAGATAATGCCAGGGCTGCACCGACCCACCTAACTCTGAATGGAGTATGCTTTTGTGGTGGGGAGTGGAACAGAAGTTAGAGTTAGAAGTTTTCTCACAGATTGAACATACTCTATTCCTTAGTGTCTAGTGTTTAAGGTCAGAATACCATTGAAACAGTGAAAAGGGATAGAAGTGAGGTCAAAGTCTCTTTATCGTGGCCCCTGGGTGGCTCAGCGGGTTAAGCGTCTGCTTTCGGCTTGGGTGATGATCCCAGGGTCCTGGGATTGAGTCCCACATTGGGCTCCCTGCTCAGTAGGGATCCTGCTTCTCCCTCTCCTTCTGCCTGCCTCTCTCCCTTCTTGTGCTTATTCTCTCTCTGTGTTTGACATGAGCCTGAAATCTTTTAAATAAAATCTTAAAAAACAAACAAACAAACAAAAAAACTCTTCTCTCATTTGTTCTAATACCATGGAATACTTTTAACTTTAAGAGAAAGACCTTGAGAACACACATAATAAATCTATAATGACTGAAAACCAACGGAGGAAACAAATATTTAAAGTAGTGATGTGATTTCATATACTTTCATGGTGCAGTAGTTATCAAATGTTGAATTTATTTAATATAACCACAAAATAAGTGACACAAATGTTTTCTTCCATCCTGAGTTAATGGTCATTTTCTCTGCTGAAAATGAATACTGTCATTCTTAAATGCTTTTCTTTTATTCAAATAATATTTGCCTTAATGCAACATCTATATTTCAAATTGTATTTCTTATGCCTCTGAAACTTGTACAGTGAATATATATGTGGTCGTTAGGAAAGACTTTCACAGACATTTTATGTGGTCCTCATTTTTTCCAAGTTAAGCAGGACTAGCATCATCAGTATTTTCTAAGATCCAGACTGCTACTGTAGATTCTGACATACAGCCAGCATTTCAGGCTCATATTGATACTGGCATTCATTACAGATCATATAATCATGTAGCAATATCATTTTTAATCTTTGGTAATGTTTCATGCCAGACAGTGGCCTTTTCTGATATAGTATATAAATGAACATTGAATTCCCTGGATCTGTAAATTTGGTTGGGCTAGAGTTTCCTTCTATTTTTCAATAACGAATTTTTTTTCCTTAAAAAGTTGTAAAACATTTTTTTAAATATACAAAGAATATATATAACTTATTGGTTTTGAAATAGATAATAACATGATGTATAGAACTAGATCTAGAGATATAGATATGTATCTTTTTATTTCCCTGATGAAGGATGTTTTATGAGTGTTTTATATATGTGTATGAGTGAATTACACATGTTTTTCAATTTATCTGTGTACTTTTAAATATCTGCTTCCTGCCTCCTGCCCCAGATAGCCTGAATCTTGAACTTAAAAAAAAAAAAAAACCTATGTTTCCTAAAACTTTATCACTTATTTATAGAGACCAGTTTAATAGATTACTAGTTTTTATACTAATATAGCATCTTATAATAATTACTATAATTCTTCTGAAACTCACTTTTTTTAAATTCAACATTATACACAGAAGGTAAATCCATGCTGATACATGAGGCTGAAGTTTATGTAGTTTCAGTGTTTTGTAATATTCCATTGTGTGAACACTGTCTACATTATTTTCCTATTTCTCTGTTTAGATTTTGGGATTATTTTCATTTACCTCTTAACAAGGCAATAGTGAGATTTTTATACATGTTTATCGTTTGAAATGGTCAAGACTTTCTCTAAGATATAAACCTACTAGAGTAAATGCTGGGTCTTATGCAGAGAACACATGCTTGCTTGTTTTAATAGATTAAAACCCATTTTTTTCTAACTACACAGTGTCATTTACTACAGACTTTCCATATTGTAAGATCCAATGAGCCAAATCCTTGTCAACACTTTCTATTAAAAGACTTTAAATTGTTTTTTTTTCTTTTGTTTTGTGTGTAACAGGTTTCATTATTGTGATTTTAATATTCTGATTAACAATGATGTTCAACAATTTTTCATGATTTTTGGTCATTTGTATTTCTCTTATGTTTCATCTTCTTTCTCTTGAATTGTCCCTTTTCCGGGATTGTGAGTTTTTCGTATTATCAGAGCCCTTCTTTCCCAATTATATATGTAATAAATGTCTTCTTCAGTTCAAGGATTTTTGTGATTTAATAATACGAAGTTCATAAGTTTAATATAATAACATTATATAACAGTCCTTTTGCTTCCATTTAATGAAAACATTTGACTTTAATATCGTTAGAATGTTATACTCCTCTATTTTTCAAATACGTTATGGTTTTGTTGTTTAAATTATAGTTCTTAATGCACCTGGAGTTGTTTTTTCTTTGTGTGGTAGGCATCCAATAAAATGTGAATATACATCACCAATTAATTACTTAATTCTTGAAAGCACATTCAAATTAAAGCATTTAGACATTCTTTCTGGCATAGGATTTTGTTTTGCAACAAATGGTTTTGAAATGTTCTTTATGATGCTCAGATATTTGACAAAACTTTAAAGTTGACTTACTTTTTTTAGTATTTATTACTTTTTTTTATTATGCTGGCAGCCAACATATAGTACATCATTAGTTTTTGATATAGCTTTCAATGATTCTTTAGTTGTGGATAACACCCAGGGCACATCACAACACGTGCCCTCCTTAATACCCATCATCCCATTACCCCTTCTCATCAACCCCCTCCCTTCTGTAATCCTCAGTTTGTTTCCTAGAGTCCAAAGTCTCTCTGGCTTTTCTCCCTCTTAGATTTCTTCCCATTCAGTTTTCCCTCCCTTCCCCTATGGTCCTCTGTGTACTTCTTATGTTTATTAACTTTCTAAAGAGAGAGTAGTTTAATGATAATAATTTAAGTTGGCATATATGTTTAGAAATAATGTCTATCACATGTAATATACTACATAGGTAACGGAAACATGATTAGTCAAATATAGTTACAGAATTGGAAAAATACTAGATATAGCTTCCATATTTATTTTTTAGATAAATGATTTTATATGTATTTCAGTATGTATTTGAGTCAATAAGTCTCTCTTCCTCTCTCTCTCTCATGCATACACACTCACTCCACCCCCCCAAACACACACACACACACACTTAGAAGAACAAATCTCACTTTTAGTAGTTCAATGTTTCCTTTTTTTTTTTTTTTAAGATTTTAAAAATTTATTTATTTGACAGACAGAGATCACAAGTAGGCAGAGAGGCAGGCACAGAGAGAGGAGGAAGCAGGCTACCCGCTGAGCAGAGAGCCCGATGTGGGGCTCGATCCCAGGACCCTGGGATCATGACCTGAGCAGAAGGCAGAAGCTTTAAACCACTGAGCCACCCAGGCGCCCCAATGTTCCCTTTTTTTAAATCATGAATGCTATCATCATTCTTTCACTTAGGAGCTGTATAATGAAGTTTGACTCAGTATTTCTCAAATTTATTTAATATGGGAGCTTTATTTTTGTTTTTTGTTTGTTTGTTTTGGTTTTGGTTTTTGTGGTACACAGCTGTTAATACTCTGTGGAATATTTCTCTCTCTCTCTCTCTTTTTAAGGAATATTAGTTTAGGGCATAGTCTTTTAAATCTGCATTATTATCTTGGCGTTTTTGAAAGATAGCTAATCCCAACCAAAGCTGCAAAGAAAAAAGAAAAAAAGAAAAAAAGAAATTGTTATCAAATAGTATAAGGTCATAAAGACTGTTAACCTAAGCAAACATTCCTCTCAGGATTAAAAAAAAATCAGGAAGAAATTGGGCCAATGAATTTTCGTCATAAATTTAGTTGCCAAAGTGTTCCCAGTTTTGGCAGATCTAGCTATGCCTGAGCTTCAAAACTATTCCTCTTTTGAAAGCTGGTGGTACAGCCTGTGACTTCACTCATTTCTGACACCATGCCATTTGAATCTACACAGTGCATAGCACTCAATGCTGCACACAGTAAAACTCAAAAATATATATTCTCATAAAATCAATTTTTAAAGATACAAAATTATTCCATGTGAAATATATTTTGGCCAATATTATTTATATATTATAGAAAGATCTTTTTACTAGCCAAACAATATTAGATGCTACTAGGTACAAATATTATTTTTTCTTTTAACAGATTTATAACAAGGAAACATTTGGTCCTAGAGACAAATCATAACAGATTGCAAAGCTTGAGTAAATGTCATAAATATTAATATATTACTTTGAATATCTCTAAAATAAAACATCACGCCCTTGCTGACAGTAATATACTAAGCAACCCTGATCTCTATCCTAATTGTTTCCATATTATATAATTCACAATTTATCACATGCATTTTAAAAACCATAATATCAATGTGCATGTATGCTTAAAGCAGAAGGGTTCTCTGAAGGCAAGCACAAAAGATTCTAATTTACCACAAAGGAAACAGGAGAGACCTGATAATATAACAGAATCAAGCACATGCTTTGTTTTTGTTTTTTTTGCCTGTGTTTTAAAGGGTGATTTGAAAACAATGGCTGGTTTATTGCATGTGAAAGAAACATTGAAGTTTTCTGATTTTATCTAAGAGACATAAACCAGGACTTTAAAAGCAATTAAAAAGAGCAAAGATACAACATTTAAGTTCTGTGGCTACAAGAAGATAACCATTCAATTTTATTCTACAAATGTATAATTAGCTCTTACTTTATAATCTTATAAAAGCAGTGTATACTCTTCCAATTGTATAATCTGGTGTGTATGAAATTTTAAAAAAGCACCTTCCAAAGAGATTCATTGTTTAATACTTGAGAAAGTGCAGAATTTTGTTATAGCACAGGGAAATAATAATGTATAGTTGAGATAAAAGGGAAATCGGAGATGCCTATCTCGATGAAATGATACATATTCTGGCACTTTTTTAAAAAATAATTATCAAGTGAGTAATATAATAGGGAAACTTTAGCAAAGATTAAAATACATATTTCATTAATGCAAGTTTCACTGGAAACAGATATGGAATTTTCTATTGGTTGCATTATTTGCTTGTATACTTGTTTAAAATGAATTAAGAAATTTGGTCAAATCTTCGCATATCCATCCAAGCTGTATCCAAAATCTTTAGTTCTTAGTGCTTTACTCCATTATCACCTTGGGTATTTTGTGTTTTCTTACTTTACTATTTTCATATTTTTTTATAAAAGATTTTATTTACTTATTTGTCAGAGAGCACAAGCAGGGGGAACAGCAGGCAGAGGAAGAGGGAGAAGCAGGCTCCCCACTGAGCAAGAAGCCCAATGATCTTGGGATCATGACCTGAGCCGAAGGCAGATGCTTAACTGACTGAGCCACCCAGGCGTCCCATGATTTTCATATTTTATATCTCTTTCATTATTGCGACCAATAGGAGCCCATTCATTTGAATAAAAGCCAATAAAGTTTGGTATTGACATGTCTTACTTCTCTCAGGTTCTATAGAACAAATGTCCAGAATCATGCTGTTTAATATGATAGCTACTAGCTACATGTGGCTATTGAAATTTAAATAATTTTAAATTAAATTAAAAAAAATTTAAAATCAGTTTTTAATCATACTACTTATATTTTAAATGCTCAATAACCACATATGGTTCCATATTGGACAGTGTGGACTATAGAACATTTCTTCAATAGGTAGAGCTGGGCAGCCTGGGTAGAAAGTGTACTGGCAAACCCCAAAATTTGCCTGTAAGAGGAGAGTATTTGAATTCGAATAGTGTCATGTGTTCTCCTCTCACACATAAATTAGTTGTTTTATCAATTGCTCCTAAAATGAAAATAATTTAGTTACATCAGTGACTTATACTTTAGACTTCAAATTAAATCATCTAATGAAACGTTTCCCATTAATAAAATAATTTTTAATGTATCATCAAGTATAAAGATTTGGAATAAATGAACTACATAGTGATTTTTCAGTGATAGCTCAATAAGGAACCATGCAGAAACTCTGAAAAAAGCAATTCAATCAGAATCTCTTAGGGTGGAACCCAGATATCACTAATTTTAAAAACTTCCATAGATAATTAAAATGTGTAGTTTTGTTTGAGAAAAAAGAGAATCTTGAGCATAGATAATCTTGTGTAGTCACTATAGAAGCTTTAGATGAATTTTAAAAATAATCTTGATTCCCCCAAATTTTGGAAGTCACTCATGGCCATTACTCTACTCTTTATATTCTATATGTGTGTGTGTGTGTACATATCTATATACAAATATATGTGTGCATATACACTTACATGCATAATTATACATGCATGCATATATATTTTATATATTTATATATAATGTATATATTTACATCTATATATACATGCACATACATATATAATGTATATTATGTAAGCATAATTTGTTTTCTAAATTATTTACATATTTTACAATTTTTTGTTTTGAGGTAATTTTGAATTTATAGAAAAGTAGAAGGAGAGTATCAACAATTCCTAGACAGCCAGCCCTGATTTCCTTTTTCCTAACCTCCCACATTTCCTGTGGTACATTTGTCATGATTAATGAACCTATTTGATAGATTATTATTAACTAAACTCTGTACTTTAGTAGCATTTTATTAGTTTCTCCCTAATGTCCTCTTGCTGTTTCAGAATTCCAACCAGAGTATCTTTCCACATTTATTTATCAAGTCTCTCTAGGTTCCTCTGAGCTGCAGCAGTTGCTCAATTTTTTTCTTGTTTTTCATGATCTTGACAGTTTTGAGAAGCCCTGGTCAGGTATTTTGTAGAATGTTCTTCAACATGTCTGATGTCTTTTCTAATGGTTAGACTGGATTTGTAGGTTTGGGATGGGAGAGCACAGAGGTGAAGTACCATTTTTAATACAATGTATCAAGAGTACATGCTATCATTTTGACTTAATCGCTGATAACGTGCACCTTGATCATGTGGCCATTATTAGTCAAGTTTCTCAACTATAAAATTGTTCTTTAATCATCCTTTCTACACTGTACTCCTTGAAAGTTATTATTTATAAACTACACGTAAGGAGTAGGGTGATATGCTTATCCCCCTTCAGGGAGGAATATCTCCATAAATTATTTGAAGTATGTCTGCATGAGAGATTTTTTAATTTATTTTTCAATTGTTTATTTCTACTGTTTAAGATGATGACTGTTAATTTTATATATTCAATTATAATCCATTAGTAATTTACTTTCTTGCTCAAATTATTCCATCCTTGGCCATTGGAAACTCTCAGTTGGCCCTGTGTCTCCCTAAAGCATTCCAATGTTTGAGGATTTTCGTCTGTTTGCTTGTTTTTTGAAGACTTCCTTACTTTCTGGTCTACAAGAAGTTACAGGCTTATTTTTGTCTATTACTCCTCATAGTCCAGAATCAACTATTTTTTTTTTAACAAGTACAAATTACTTTTATTGGAGAATGGTATAGAACTGGGCACTAGTTCTGCTCATTAATACTGAAGTTCCTTTGCTTTTAGGCCCTCTCAGCTGACAGAGCAAGAAAACATATGTGTGTATGCTAACTTATGAATATAATCATATATGTAAATACTTCTTTGTGTAACGATCTGCCTTCACATTAAGCTAAACATGAGCTCATACAGATGTCTCCCATTCTAAGCTATCACAACTGGTGGATCATTCTAGTCTCCTCCCCTTGATTATCTGTAACTTTAGTCAAAGGGCCAGAAACCAGGCTCTGACCATTTGATGTTCATTTACTTAATTATTCAATCCCATCAGATAAGTACAGTATTATCAGAATTGTTAACTGATACCCCTGTGGGAAACAACTTTGCCAACAAAGTATAGTGCTTATGAACAGTTTCTTTTGCTTTTTTGCCTTACAGACTCCATCCATTTCCAAAATCCATTCCAAAATTATTCCAAAAGTCAGCAACTTTTCTCCCATTCCCTTCATTAGTATCTCACATATTTGTAATACAGTTAGATTCTTTTTGTCACATTCTGTATTCCAGCCTGCCATTCCCTAGGCTCCTGAGA
Source organism: Mustela nigripes (assembly GCF_022355385.1). Taxonomy (NCBI): domain Eukaryota; kingdom Metazoa; phylum Chordata; class Mammalia; order Carnivora; family Mustelidae; genus Mustela; species Mustela nigripes. The sequence goes on from NC_081566.1 coordinate 45,362,316, forward strand.
CATTTTTAACACTTTACATTAAAGTTTGCTCTTTTGCTATAAAGTCTATGAATTTTGACAAATATTTGATATTTTACCTTTCTCATTAGAGTATCACATACAATAGCTTCATCCCTCTAAACCCTGCACTGAAAAAATAAAAATAAAAATAAAAAATAAACCCTACACTGTACCTATCCAACCTTCCTCCTTCCAACTGAACCCCGGGCAACCACTGATTTGTTTATTACATTTTTATTTCTTTTCAGGAAGTTTCTATTGACCTGTCTTCAAGTTCACTGATTCCCCACCCCCCCCATCTTGTTGAGTCTACTGGTAAGTCAATGAAAAAGTATTCATTTCTGTCTTTGTTTTGATATTTAGGATTTCCCCCCACTTCCCTTTTCTTAATAGCTTTAATCTCTCTGTTGATATGACCTATTTGGACTTGCCTGCTGCTAACCTTTCCCATCAGAAATATTAATGTACTAATCATAGTGATTTTAAATTATCTGTCTGCTGGTTCCAACATCTGTATCATATCTGAGTCTGGCTATGAGGATTGCTTTGTCTCTTCAGACATATTTGTTCTTGCCTTTTGACATGGCTTGTAATGTTTTGTCCCAAACCAGACATACTGTATGGAGTAATATTTACTGAGATAAATAGACCTTTAGAATCTGTGTTTTTATTAATCTTTCTAGAGTTGGGCTATGTTTCCTGCTTCTTATAATTATAGGCACCAGAGGCTTCAAAGTGCTCTAATAAGCTTGTTTTTTTGTTGTTGTTTTTTCCCCTCACCTTTTGGCATTGGAATTTCTTTTTCTGCTGGTCCTCAGAGAAAGTCTGCGTCTTCTAGCTATAATCCATTGTTATTATTGCCCAGTGCTTCTCAACGTGAAGGTAGGTGGTGAGAGCGTGAGGTGTTATGTGATCTCTAATTTCCAGTCTTTTAGGAGTCCTGTGTTGGGTGAGTGTGCCCTTCAGAAATACTCCTGCCCTTCTCCAGAAGTAGAGCTTTCATAACCCCTAGTCTTTTCCCTGGTGATAGTGTTTCCAGACTCTTTCTTAATTGTCCTCTCTTCTATAGATTATATCATTCATTTATCATGTATTTATTATTTATTTTTCTTCATCTGTTTATTTATATGTGTATATAAATAACTTCTATTTATCTATTTGTGGCTGCCTGGCTGGCTGGATGTGCCAAGAAGGCAAGAGCTAGTGTGTCCCACTCCTTGACATGGGTAAGATTTCAGAGTTGTACTCTGGCCAATTCCCTTCCCCAGCAGTCAAGCCTTTGTTGGGGGCATGAGTCTGAACAATCTCCCAATGGCTACTTTGCCCCTTTTCCCTGACATTACACCTGGGGAGCCATCTCCAATCCTCTCTTTGAGAAACTGCTGAGGTACCTGAAGGAAAAGCCTGCAAAACTATGGAAAACTCCCTACCGATGTAACACCTCAGGAACTTTCCAGTCTCGTGATAGTCTGCACTTCATTTCCAGCACTATGTCAAATATATGGTTTAAATATTCCTGCCAACTTATGGCATCTGGCAGCTTCTGCTCCACGTAAGCAGATCTCAGCTGTGCCTATCTGGATATACCCGACTGTCCAGATTTGGGACTGGTAGTTTGCCAGCAATTTCAGTTCTCTGATGTATCCAAGAAAGTATGTTGATATTTAACTTGTAAGGTGGCCACAAATAATATCAGGGGGAATTTTGAAGGTCAGTCTTTTCTCTTACTGTAAGGGTGGGAATAAAAACTAAGCACTTTGCAAAAGCTGAAACCAGAAGGCAGCATGCCCTGTGTTTTTATCCAAATATATATTGAATTACCAAATTTTTTTCTATATTTTCAGTCAATTTCCTGACCAAATAAATATCTCTTATCAAGATCAGTTCCGCTTCTAATAGGTATTGCATTAGGTAATCTTGCATTAATAGACAACCCTATCTGATCATTGTGTAGTTCTCTTATATCATATACCCCCTTGATTAACTATTCCCACCCCAGGTTATAAACTTCTGCTCTCATCCCTCTTGACATTGTTGTTTTATTCTTTCTATACAAATCTCAACTGGGATATTGTCTCTCAGACAGGCCTTCCTTGACTACTTGAAAAACCCTGGCACTCTACAGATCAAACTTGGCATAGCCTGCATCACTATTGGCTTGCTTACTTACTTATCTTTTAATCTTTTCCCAGAAAAAGAGTGCCATGAGACAAAGGGACCTTTTCTGACCTGATTACTGCCATATTCCTAAGCTTAAAACAGCAGCAAGCACAGAGTAGATGTTGAATACATAATGGTATAATCAAAGAATAGCATGCACCTTTTGAACCTTTTTTCAACTTTATATTTTAATATGTTCTCACTAATACACTTGATTTCATCCACGTTAGCCTTATTTTATCCCCTCTAAGGCAAAACGTTTTCCTGCTGGTCTGTTTTCTATCTTTCCTTGCCCTTATTACTTCACTCAACTTGTAGATACAGGATTATGTTTCAGCTTCAAGCAATTCTTTCTCATATAAAACTCCTGATGAGGAGTCCTGGGGTAACCTCCTAGTTCCTTAGTCATCTGGGTACCCACAGCCTTCTCTCTTGCTCTTCCTACTTTTTCAACATGTGGATGTCATCTCATGGTACACAGTGATGCCTTTAGGTCCTCACATGACATTTGGATGTCAGGAAGGAGATAAAGAAGAGAAAGTTCTATTTTTCTTTCAATGACTGGAATTTGGTCACGTCGCCATTGCTAGTATCAAGAAAAATTTGGTAGGTCAGTACTTATTTGAAGTACTCAGGTACTCATCTAAAAAATCTAAGAGTTCTACTCTAGAGGAGATGGAAATACATCTGTAGAATATCAAACAGCCTCTGACATGCTAATGAAAATACATTGTCCCAATTATTCTCTTTCGTAGTACTGTATTTTTCATATCAAAAAACTTGACACAATTTGTAAATATTTAATTTAATTTCTTAATTTTATGTGTTTATTCTAGCTTTCTTCTATTCCACTATAAGCTCTATCATGTCATAGAAGATACCTTTCCCTTTCACTGTCATATCTACAATGCCTCCCTTAGTATCTAGAAAAGAAAATACAGGCACTTGTAAATATTTATTAAATAAAGAGAGGTATCACGAAAGAAACCTTGGTTATTTATTTCAAGATATATTTAGTCTTCTGTAGTATATTTTTAATTTCTTTTTATTGCTGTTTCTATAACCTTGTATATTATTGCTAATAAAGATTCTAACATTGATACATTCCCTTAAAAGGAAAAAGTTCTATTTCTGAAAATAGTATTTAATGTGCCTTACCAACAGTTAACTTAAATGGTCATATAAAAACTAATTTTTATTGTGCATTTATTATTTGTTACTCCATTGCCTATAAATATGTAGAGATAAATATGTTTAAAATGAAGCCATTTTGGGGTACCTGTGTGGCTCAGTGGGTGAAGCCTCTGCCTTCAGTTTAGGTCGTGATCTCAGGGTCCTGGGTTTGAACCCCACACTGGGCAGCGGGGAGCCTGCTCCCCCTTCTCTCTCTGCCTGCCTCTCTGCCTACTTGTGATCTCTCTGTCAAATAAATAAAATCTTTAAAAATATAAATAAAAAATAAAAATAAAAGGAAACCATTTTATTTATTGACATGTTATGTATTCCTAAGATCAAGTAGAATTCTATTTTAAATTGTTGCACCTTTGGGGCAACTGGCTGGCTCAGTTGGTTAGGCTGCCAACTCTTGATTTCTGCTCAGGCCATAATCTTGGGGTCCTGGGATTGAAATCCACACTGGGCTCTGTGCTCAGCAGGGAGTCTCCTTCTGGATTCTCTTTGTCCCGCTGCTCCTCCTCTCACTCACTTTCTCTGTCTCTAAAATAAATAAATAAATCTAAAAAAATTGTTGCCCTTCCATTTCATACAAAAAATAAATTATATTAGTTTCTCAGCTATATGAATCCAAGCATCTTTGTGTATTTTGTTCATTGTTATATATATCGAATCCCTAGAGCATCTGGAACATTTGAGTGTAAGCTGTAAAAGTACGAGGGTTGGGTGGACATTGGGTTTCATATATCACCTATTTCCTGTGTACTAGGCAATTTAACAAGCAGTCTCTATGTATTATCATATTTAAGGCACATGACTTAAAAATATATTTATACAAATCTGAAGAATCCAAAGTGCCCCATTTCTGGGTCCACAGACACTTGTATTTTAACATTAACACATGTGACACATAAAAATACATACTAAATCTTAAAAATGAATAAACTATTTTATACCAGTCAGTTTAAAAACATGGGATAAAATGTTAAAAATAGCATGGTATTTACCATCAAGGAATATATGGACAACGTTCTGTTAAGAAAAAAAATATGGTTGTCATCACTGCTAGTCAACACTACTTTTAAGGTATGTAAAACTGCAAAAACAAAAATACATTACAAATCTATATTATATGAACAAATATTTATAAAACATCCAAGCTTGGGGATGTAATTTCTACATAAGAGATTTCAAGTGGCATTATGATTTATTGATGTCAAAAGGCATTATCTGGGAAAACTCCACAGAATCATTTGAATGATAGTATTTTGTCATGAGCAGTTTCATAAGTATGTGATTAGAAGATGAAAGTCAGCAACTTCCTACATAATCGTAGAAACCCAGCACACAAATAGCTCTGCTCTTGTGTAATTTACATTCTAATGTGTGTATTGGAGGGTGCAAAAGACATCAGTATAGAATAAATGGGAGTATTAGATTGTTTTTTTTTTTAAGATTTTATTTAGTTATTTGATAGACAGAGATTACAAGTAGGCAGAGAGGTAGGCAGGGGGTGAGGGGTGGGGCGGGGGTCGAAGCAGGCTGCCTGCTGAGAAGAGAGCCCTATGTAGGGCTCAATCCCAGGACCCCGGGACCATGACCTGAAACAAAGGCAGAGGCTTTAACCCACTGAGCCACCCAGGTGCCCCAAGATTGTATTTTTTTTTAAGATTTATTTATTCATGAGACAAAGAGAGAGAGAATAGGAGCAAAGGAGAGAGGCAGAGGGAGAAGCAGAATAAGGAATCCCTGCTGAATAGGGAGCCAGAAGCAGGGCTCCATCCTAGGATGTGTAGATCATGACCTGAGTCAAAGGCAGATGGCTAACTGACTGAGCCAGACTGGCACGCGTGTGTGCACATGAGCACACATACACACACACAAGTGGAAAGGGAGAGACTCTTCAAGCTGACTCCCTGCTGAGTACCAACCTGAGGACTGAGGCTGGTTGGATCTCACAACTCATGAGATCATGATCTAAGCTAAAACCAAGAGTCATTCATTCAACTGATTGAGACACCCAGGTCCCCATTGGATTGTATTTTCTGAAGACAGCTTAACAATATCTATATGTTTTTTTGTTTTGTTTTGTTTTGTTTTGTTTGTTTTGTTTTTGGTATCGTGAACTTGATACTTTTCTGGTCAAAAGTGGGGACCATGACATCTTTGCTTGACTCTGGGAAAAATTACAATGCTACTTTATAGTATTATCACATCAGAAAGATGTGATGCTGTATGTTTCCCAAAGGCTAAGTCAGAAAAAGGTAAAAAGGCTTCTGGATTCTTTGCAAAAACACTTCACTCTGGAGTCCTGAACTATAAGAAATTCAATTGTCCTTAGTCCTCCATATTGTAAGAAAGATCAAACAAGCCCTGGTTTGAGACTCTATGAAAAACGAAATTCCTAGCCAGCCTTCAGATGCTGCAGCTCCAGTAATTAATCTACAATCATTGAGTCCCCGAGCAGTACCACCCTATGCAAGCTCTTCCTAAAGTTCTGATCCACGAAAGTCATAAACAATAATAAAAATGTTTATTTTTTGAACCACTGAATTTTGGGGTCATTTTTCATGCAACAATCCAAAAATGGAACATTGAGTAAATGAGCTTGTTAGAAACAGCAATAAATTATAAGGAAAACAACAACAATAATGTAGCAGGAAAATAGATAACAAAAATATGAGGTCATATTTACTATGATGGTCATGGTAGGCACACCACATAACATAATGATGCAAGTGAATATAGAGGTCCCACAATATGCAGTAGACACCTGGTGATCCAGGAGAGCCAATAGCATAGTTCTGTGCCAAAGGTCTGCATGCTCAAGACCCAGGAAAAAGCCAATGTTTCAGTTCAAGTCTGAAGGCAAGAAAAAAACCAATGAAACAGACTGAAGACATCAAGCAGGAGGAATCCCCTCCTGCTCCTCTTACTCATCTTTTTGCTCAGCAGTTGGATGGGGCCCACCCACATTAGGAAGGGGACTCTGTTTTACTGGATCTACTGACTCAGATGTTAATCTCATCCAGAATCACCCGCATATATACACTCCAGATAATGTTTAATCAAATGCCTGGGCACCAATGGCCCAGTCTAGCTGACACATAAAAGTAACCATCACGCAAAGTACACTAATAGGCACATACTGCTACTGTATTTTCAATTTGTAATTGTATGGTACATGAATATGAAAAAAACTTTGCATTTTTACTTCATTTTACCAATAATTTGAAAAATAAATTTGTCTGCAATTCTTCCTCCCCTTACTTTATTGGTATCGGTAAGTATGTATGTTCTTGTTGGACCCTGTTAGAAAAAAGAATGACTTTATATAGCTTTAAGTAAACAATGCCATCACTCCTAAAGTGACCATGTGATCTATTGGAACCTATTCTTCACTGGCCCCCAGGCTTTCTTTGGTATCATCATTTCCAGGCTCTGGTCTAGTTGGGCTTGCCATTAGTTTTCTTTTTCTCTGCTACTCTTTCCCTAACAGCCTCTCTTGTCCTTGGAGAGCATTTTCTTCCTCTAAAGCAAGCTAGAGCTCTTATTAGTCCTTGAATAATGCACACAGACACCGGGCATCCTTCTTTAAATGCAGCTTTAGTCATCTTTCACTCAGTCAGGGGGTAGTGAAAAGAGCATGAACTTTACACTAGACAGGTCTAGGAACCATTCCCTGCTTTATAATTACTAGTGTATGATCTTTTGAGAAGTTAACTCTTTCAGACTTTTATCATTTGTAAAATGGAGACAAAAATACTGCTTCATAGCTTTATAATGAGAATTAAGGAAAAATATGTAGAGGAAACATGGAACCAGGCAGGCAGAAAGATAATTTATCCACTTCCCTTTGTTCCAGGATCTCCTGAACTATGATGTCTGAGGCACATCGGCTGTCACTAGGGACACCGTGGCCTCTGCCATAAAGAACCCACAGACTAGTGAGATAACATAAAAATAAATAACTGCAAATATCTATAAAATAAGTAAACTGTTGCAATGTTGTTACTCAGAAGATATGTGCCAATAATGGTCTGAAAAGAATCAGGGATGGTTTCCTGAAATGTAAAAAATAAGCAAAGATTTGGATTTTGCAGGGATTTCCAGTAGCCAGGGGTGAAAGGGGGTGGGGGAGTTCAGTATGTGCAACATATGACAACTGAAAAGAGATGGTGGATACAGACAAGATCTCAGGACTGAAGTTTACTTTATTCAGAATGGGTTTGAGGAGTCCAAAGAAAGCTTGTAGAATTAAGAGAGGGCCTAAGAAAGCAAGGTCTCAGCACAATAAATGCATTTGTGTGTTTACACTCTTTTAAAATGGATAATTTCATTATTACCATTTTAAAGATGAAATAAAAACAAATTAGCATTCTCAGCATTAGGTTGCTGAGGCAGGGTTCAGACCTTGAGAATCTAGTTCCATACCCTGGGCTTTAAAACTACCTAGATTGTTCCTTTCTATGTGGTTAATGCATTAAAGCACCCAGGCTCCTCCAATCTTTTTTCCCTTTTTCCTATTAAGATCAGTCAAATATGATATCCTTACACCATGCTCCTAATCCAAGTGATTAGTGCCTGCATCATTGCGTTACTGTTTTGCATGACCTTCTAAAACATATTTAGGATGCAACACCAATGACATCAGAACTAAATAGCTCTCCAAGGTGGACAGATTTCATATCACCATACAAAACCTACGCCTTTCTACATAGCAGAAGTTTGAAATTACCAGAGACATTTAGCTGAGTGAGTTCAAACATCATTACATCATTGGAGATAAAATAGTCTGCTTACATTTAGCATCATTTATTAATGATTCAGATAATGTGAAACCGAAAGAGTTTCAAGGAATCAATGGGGAGTCAGGGATTATAGTTCACAGATAATGACATATTCTTTTTAAATATAGAAGTAATAATTAGAAATGGCTAGAGATGGACAGTTTTGTAATTGTATACTTTTGCATGTCATTTTTTTAAATTATATGATTTCTCAAATATATAGTTATTATTATTAATTGGTTTTGTTAATTGGTTTTTCATAAGGGAGTTATATGTACTAAGATTATTTTCTTAAAAAAAAACCAGCTTTGGGTTAAGAGCACAGATTCTGAAACCAAGCCACCTAGGTTGAAAACATGGCCCTAGTATTTGTCAACATTCATGAACTTTAATCAAGTTAATGAATTTCTTTGTGAATACTTCATAATCCTTATATGGGATTAATTATGAGTATCTCTCTCATAAAGTTGTCATAAAGCTTAAATAGTTAACTGTGTCCCAAGTTTCCTTGGTATCTTCCCTATATATTTAAGTGGTTTGGCAAAGTTTTAATCATGAGGATACTCTAAAGATATATTGGTGATTGCCGCAGAAGTCACATACCTCTCATTTCCTTACTATATACACTTACCTACTGAGTTGTTATTTTGATTTAAAATTCATGTCTTTTACTTTTAAAATATATTTGTGCTATATATTTTGATGTTATAATAATGTATAACTATTTTAATAATAATATTTTAATGTTTCATAGAGTAATATAAATAGCAATTTTTATTGCTAATACTTGAGGTTGAGATATTTGAAGACATTTTTGAGTGGTTTGATTATTTACATTGATATTAAAAACCAGGGGCGCCTGGGTGGCTCAGTGGGTTAAGCCGCTGCCTTCGGCTCAGGTCATGATCCCAGGGTCCTGGGATCGAGTCCCGCATCGGGCTCTCTGCTCAACAGGGAGCCTGCTTCCTCTCCTCTCTCTCTGCCTACTTGTGATCTCTCTCTGTCAAATAAATAAATAAAATCTTTAAAAAAAAAAAAAAAAAAAAAAAACCATAACATTTGATGAAAGCCTATGAAATGTTCAGCATCCTACTAGATGTAATTACCTTTACCACTTAAATGACTATAATTCAAACCAAGTCTTTCCAGTGTCTGACTCTCTGCCTGAGAGGAAATTAGTCAGATGAATTAAATTTAATTGTGTAAAATGCTACCATACGGGAAAGTTATGCTTTCAATCTCAGTAGGCTTGTAGCTGCAAATGTGCAGTGAGTTGGCATGCCTTATTCTCATATTCAAAGACACACCACACCTTTCCAACTAGATATATTTATTACTGATTTATTCCGAGCACCCAAGTTACTTAAGTTAATTAATCTGTGCCTTCTCTATGTGCTAGATACACTTCTGTGATACCTCACAATGACCACTGCCACCTAGTATTGATGGACTATACAATTTTGTTCCCCTAAATGGTAATGAACTGATAGAACATGGCAAAGTTATAGGTTACTTCCATGATTAGGTTACAAAAGTTTATAACTTCCGTCTTTCAAGCTCTGCTCCTCAGTGTACAGCTTTGGTGAAGTAAATTGTCACAGTTGAGAGATCATGTTACGAGAAACTACAGACAGCCACTGGCCAACAACCAGCAAGGATCTGAAAGCTGTCAACAATAACTAGGTGGTTTAGAAGGAGATCTTTCCCTATTTATGCTTATGGATGAGACTACAGGCTGACACAGATTACAACTTTGTGAGAAATGTGAAGCAGAAGACCCAGTTAAATCATGCCCAGATTTCTGACCCACAGGAACTTTGAGATAATAAATGTGTGTTATTTTAAGCCATTAAATCTTGGAATAGCAATAAATAAAAATACACTATGCCAAGTTAGAATAATATAGCTCACAGTGTTGTAAGTCAAAGTCTTTACTTACTATTGAATGTTATCTGTGGATTTCATCTCTACAAATTCAATTGCAATAATAAAACATTAGTATTGATGATAAAATATATATGAAACTAAAAACAAATTTTCTATACATTATTAGTTATATATAAGTTAAATATACAGCACTGACCATTTTTATGTTTTGGGGAATTTTTTTTTTTTTCACAGAATGGCTTAGATTAGGTTTCTTAAAGCAATGAGTCAAAAGAAATTTTTACTTAAGACACATTGTAATTTTCCTGTTATTTTACATTTTGTACGCATAGACAATTATCTTGTCCCAAGGACTTTCCCAGTTACACTTCTCAAATGTAATTATATAATCAAAATCACATGCGAATACTATTAAGCATAATAATTCAGCCACGACCTAGTCACCCTAATTAAGAGCCAGAACAGCAGTGTTACTTTAAAGTTTTCTAACTGCTCCTTCTTATTGTATCACTGCCTCTTCCACAGAGGTAACTGCTATTTTAAATTTTATGGTTCTCAGTTTCTTACTTTAAAGAGAGTTTGCTACATAGGTCTATATCCCTCAAATATATTTTCTTTGTTGAATATGAATAAAATAACAAAATGAGAGTTTATATGACTGGCCCACCAAAACTGACGAAATGAAAATTAACGAAATACATTCTTCACATACCACCAGTTAAATAAACATCTAACTATATAGTATTTATCAAAATTTCAACATAGATGTAATTTAATCTTCTCTGTCTGAGGGAAATAAAGGCAACTGTTTGTTCTTATATTGAATTTCCGACGAATGTCCCCTGATATGATTACAGTATAAGCATGGGGGGGATACAACTAGAAAATCATTTAGAAATATTTATTAAACATCTTAATGTATAGTATAAGATCAAAAGATATCAACGTTTGCATTCCTTTGGATACATCATATTTTACCTAGTGCCTATTATATTGGAGAACTCAGTGTAGAGACTAGTATAATCTGGAGAAAAAGTTGTTTACAAGTTGTATCAGGTCATATAAGGATAAAATGAAACAGAGCTTCACTGAAATTTGAGTAGGATTATTTTAGTGTCTTCTGGGTTGTGTAGTCTTTAACATACTATCAGCCTATAGGAGCAGCAACTCTTAGGTAATAGCAGACAACTTAAGAGAACAAAGCTTCACGAGAAGCTTCAAGCAATATCAAGTTTACTTAGTTATGAGAAAGTATACAGGGCAGGAAGCAAAACAGCAAACACAGCAACAGCATCACACACATCTACTGGATTCCAGGCAGAATTTTGATGGCCTGAAGATATGCACAGTCATGAGAGGCTTGAATGTACATGGACAACCTCAGACCATGGAAGCCATCAATACTGGTTCTTCCCACTTTGATATCTTGTAAATCACATAGCCCTCAGGTACAGCAGCCTGGGTCTATTCTCTAGATTAGCTGCCTCTCCTAAATGCTGGATACCTATTACTGGATCTTCATAATAGATAAAAGCAGTTAATCCTATAGGTAGTCTTTGGTCCAAATCTTACAACTTGGACCTGAAAATTCCTAACAAGTGTTTTTTAGTTAATACTGTCACAGAGATTGACTAAGAGTCCTGTCCAAAGACGGTTCAGAGGAATGACTTAAGAACCCGTTGTTCACTTTTCCTCTTCACGTGTTATTTTAGAGTTACTCTGTTGTAAAACAAAACCAAAAATGGTTATTTTCCTTGTGACGTGATTCGGGAGTTTAGTGACAGACGCTACTAGTTTCTAGCTCCAGCTCTTAGTTCTTACCATGTATCTTTGGGTCATTATTTGATTTTCTTTAAAGAGGATAAAGGATGTGATAAAACCAAGCTGTAAAGGAACTGTTCAAAGGAAGGTAGATTGTTGAAACCCTTCAAAGTAGCCCTGTTATGTGGGAGTGCAATGAATGAAGGGGATTCCGGATGAAGTTAGAGAGGTTGGCAGTGGACAGTGAGGGGCCCCATGAGCAGGAATATGAGAATATTTCCCTGCTACAAAAGCCACTGAAAGAGTACAAATGGCATAATCAAAAAATCAGATCAGTGAAATTGTGGCTGGACTACAATAATTATTCAAGGAAAATGATAAATCAAAGATAACAAAGAATGAAGAAGTTATTAGCCAGGGAGGAACGTCACTGGATATGTCAATTATTCTGCTTATTTATAACATACATATAATCAATTTATTTATAATTATAGTCACAGAATAACATACTTATTAAAATGATACATATAATAATAAAAATAATATTTTAACTTTAACAGATTTGTAGGAAAATGGCAAAATACCTAGAAAAAAAGATCTGGTAAATATCATTGTATTACTTGAGAGACAGAATGTTTCCAGGAATACTAAGGAATCAGTTAAAACAATATTTGGTTGATGCTTTACTGTGCTGTCAAGTGCACTAACTTGGTATATTAAAATGCATTTGAGTTTTTATAAATCAAAATGCATTTGAGTTTTTATAAATCAATCTCATCAAGACACAAGAGGAATTCAAACTCTTAATACTGTACTTTTCTTATTTTTAAGAATGCTTTTTGAGTTAAACTCTACTATATCTGATATTTTCACTTTTATAACAAGTCATATATTTTTTTAAGATTTAATTTATTTATTGGTCAGAGAGAGAGAGAACACAAGCAGGGGAAAGAAGCCAGAGGGAGAGGGAAAAGCAGGACCCTGGGGTGATGACCTGAGCCAAAGACAGACACTAAACCAACTGAGCCAACCAGACGTCCTTATAACAAGTCATATTATTTGTAGCTTTATAGGGAGTTTTGTATTTATAGTGATTATTGATAGCTCATGATACATTTCAAAATATATCTTATTTTATACACCCCATTCATCCCATTTGTTTATTCATATTCTCCCTCATTTGCATAAAGTTTTCCTCATTCTGTTTGTTGTTATCAGTTTGAAAATCATATCCTCTGTTTCATTTTACCATATTATATTAGTGGAATCTAAGAAATTACAAGTTAATTCGTTATCTGACCCTATCCTCCAAAAACCAGAGTCCTCGAATGCTGCTTCTTTCTCTCTGAAATTATATGCCAATAAAATAGTTTGTTTTTCTCCAACCTTTATTTAAATATATTGTTCAATATTTTATAGGAGAGTTTGTGATGTATGAAGTTTACTTTTGCAAATGTGTTCTGTCATGATCAAATTAAATAATAAAAGTTAATAGTTTTCTTCAACATGCTTCCAAGACATTTTTTTCACTTTTATTCCTGATTTTTAAGAGTTCTTAAATCCAAAGAAAGCCATATCTGCCAAACAGAACTACAGCCAAAAGGTTTGAATTGGCTCTTCACCTAATACGTAGAGAAGAAAAATACACAACTTATAAGAAAGTAGCTTAAATATACCATATCCAAAGTATATCTTTAATGGAGAGTTCCAAATATTGGGTCTGGAAGTTTATACTTAAGTTACAACCTGAAGATCTTCCTACAGAGAAAGTCATTAAGAATTTAACTTAATGACTTTCTCTGTAGGAAGATCAAGAATTTAAGAAAGTGCTTCACAAATCAGGCAGTACACATGGGTCTATAACCTGAGTACTAAATGTTTTGACAAGGGTGTGATTGCTTCAGTTATATATCCCAGGATATTAGACACTTGGGGAATATGTATCTTCCGCAGTATCAGAAAAGAAAATGCTAGCAAAGCTAAGGCTTTGATTTGTTGTACTTGAATTTCAACCCTCAAAATTAGCCTCAAAATAGTATTTCATTATACATATTATAGCCTTTGGTTGGCAACCATACAAGTGAGGAAAATTGGGACTTTACATATATTTTCGGGACGTTTAGCACAAAATTTGTCATTTTCAAGAAATAAAGAGAAACTATACCCAATGTCACTATGCCTTTAATTTTCTTTTATCAAATTAACTTTCTTTGGAAAATGGAAAATAGTTATCTTTGGCCATCAAAAATGCCCATTTAAGTTTGAGAATATATTTATTCTTTTCTATATATACTATACTTTTTGATACTTAAATTAACTGTCATAAAATTCCATAAATTTACAGAAGTTGTATATGTTGAATATTAGTACTTTGCTAAGGAGAAGTGACATAAATTTAATCTTTATATGCAAGGGACTTTTATTTCCAATTTCATTTGCTATAGGAAACTCACTGAAGTGCAATTCAAACTGGGTAGGCTCAGTGACATGATAAATTCATAAATATCTTGGCCCAATTTTAAGTGTTGATGTATACAGTAAATAAGGAAAAAATATGCTAGAATTCCTAAAGATGAGGACAAGCAAGATATGGACAACATTGATTTGGGGTACTTACCCCCCCAAAATGAAAAGACTAAATCAGAAAGACATAGGCATCCCTATGTTTAGTGCATTATTCACAATAGCCAAGATATGGGATGAATCCAAGTGTCCACTGACAGATGAATGGATAAAGAAGATGTGGTGCATATATAAAATGGAATATTAGCCATAAAAAAGAATGAAATCTTGCCATTACAACATGGATGGACCTAGAGGTTATAATGCTAAATAAAATGTCAGTCAGAGAGAGACAAATACCACTCACATGTGGAACTTAATAAATAATACAAAGGAGCAAACAAGTTAAAAAAAGACCCAAAAAAAGAGAACACACTGGTGGTTGTCATAGGGGAGGTGGGTGTGAAGATGGATAAAAGAGATAAAGAAGACTAAGAGTATACTTATCTTGATGTGTACTGAGCGATATATAGAATTACTGAATTATTATATTGTATATCTGAAACTAATATAATACTGTATGTTAATTATAGTTGAATGAAAAAAATAATTAAAAAAAGATTGCCAGTGTTGCTTTTCAATATTATTTTAAGGTATATAAAACAGTACCATGAGACAAGAAAAATAAACTACAAATCTATATTACATGAACAAATATTTATAAAATTTTCAAAGGAGTGTCTAGCATGTGGTAAGTGCAACTTAGATTTTAAGTGCCATCATTATTTATAGATGATAAGATTCATTATCTGGAAAACCACAGAGAATTAATTGAAACATGATTTTATGTTAAAAGGGATTCAGTTAGGTATCTGATTAGTATATGAAAGTCAATAAGTTTTTATGTAATTAGGTGAACTAATTAATATAGTCTTGAAAAATACCACTTTCAACATAAAAACATGATTTGTTTTTGATATGCAAAGACAATCAGATGTAAAATATAACCTTAAAGACTAAAAAAATTGAGAATTATATTTTTTCTGAGAGATAATATAAAAATATACAAACGTGTCAGAGATTTCAATCCTTCTAAGTGAACTTAGATCTTCAAGTTAATGTTAATGTACAAATGTTTTTGGTAACATGATAAATTAAATCTGAAGTTTATCAGGAAGATTAAATGAACAAAGAGTAAGAAAGACAATTTTTGTTACAAAAACAATAAGGTAAAGAGTTTGTCATAATATTTTTTCAGATTTATTTTAAAACAAAGTATATTATAAAAATAAGTTAATGAAGAGTAAAGTTCAAAAATGGTCCTGTATATATTGAAAATTTATTTATAATGCAAGTAGCATTTTTAACAGACTTGAAAAGGATATATAAAATAAATATTAAAATTACCATTGATTCTCCACTGAAATAAAATATATATAACATATGAAAATTATTTAAAAATATAAACATTACAACAGAATTATGTTAAAGAGTATCTTATTGGGGCACCTAGGTGGCTCAGTGGGTTAAGCCTCTGCCTTCAGCTCAGGTCATGATCTCAGGGTCCTGGGATTGAACCCCGCATAGGGCTCTCTGCTGGGCGGGGAGTCTGCTTCCCTCTCTTTCTCTCTCTCTGCCTGCCTCTCTGCCTCCTTGTGATCTCTTTCTCTCTGTCAAATAAATAAATAAAATCTTTTTTTTTTTTTAATAAAAAGAGTATCTTACTTTCAAGGTCCTTTCTAAGAGAATCTGAAACTCATAATAAAAAAAAAATACTGGCTGGTTGAACATAACTGTGGTCCATAATAAAAGATAAACACATTTTTTAAAAAGACAAATTACCTGTATTTAGACAAAATGTTAATCAAAACTAAAATATGAACCTGATACAGTGCTATTACTACTAAAGGACATCAAGCATTTGGACTCTAGAAGATGTCTCTCTAGTAAATTCTCTTTCCACTCCAGAATCCTATCTGGGATCCCTCACTACATCTAATTTAAATATCTCCTTGGTACCCTCCAATATGGGGCAATTGATCAGTCTTTCCTTATCTTTTAGGACTCTGGAAAATTTGAAGAGTCTGGTCAGATATTTTGTGGAATGTCCCAGAATTGTCTTAATTGACTGTAAATTTTAATTTAAAGTTTTAAAAGAGCTAGCATAAGTAAAAGTGCCATGTACTGTGGCTAACTTATCACAATACATTAATGCTACCATAATGTTAACAGTCAAGCCAGAACTGAGTCTGAGGTTCAGGTCTGTATCACCCACTCTCTGCATGATATTCACTCCATTGGATCCTTTATTGTCACTCCACAAAGTCCTTCATATGAATCCTCTTCATAACCAAGTATCTTGGCATACAGGATCTCATTTATTGTCTCCAATTTCTGATTCCCACTTCTCTATTATTGCCTATAGTGACTTGATTTCTGCCTTATCACTGAAATCACTTATCCACTGAAATCCTGAGAGGAGCAATTTCCATCTCATCTGGCAGACTATAAGATGATCACTATGAACAGTTTTGTGAAAATCTTCATCCTGGTACTTATCGATAACTGATGATCTAGTCCCGTAGTTATCAACTGGAGGCAGTTTTAAATCCTTCAACCCAAAAGGGGACTTTGGAAAAATCTACTGACATTTTAAGTTTTCACTGAGAATGCTACTGGCAACTAGGGGGTAGAAGACAATGATACTATTGTCTTATGATGCACAGGACAATCCCTGAAAATAAAGACTTAGCTGGTTCAAAATTTAAATAGTGCCGAGGTTGAAAAACCTGATGAAATCATGTACTCATCTTTGAACGTCACTTGATAATCATCAAAACAAAACATTTCCACTCATCCCTAATGCCTGAGCAATATACCAGTCTCATTGTGTTGGAAAGTCTAGTGCAATTCCTTCACATAGTAGAACTCATTAAATGTCTTAGGAATAAACAAATGTTATATATACTCTTCCAAAAAGGAGATCTCTTTAACACTCAATGAATGCTACTAGATGTTTTGAAGCGAATGCCAGAATACCATTATCTTCTGTACTATCAAACTGTCCTTTTTATTATTGGACTTAATCATTCTCCCTTTGCATGAAAATGTCAACATATACCTCAGAAAAGGAAATGCAAAGCTAGGCTTTATAAGTTTGGCCAATTAGGTTCCACAGGATAACTGTTCACATAGGTCACTGCTGTTTATTCAGATTATAGCTTCAAAAGGGCAGCCTCCTGGACTAAATGTTAGAATGAGAGGCATTTTTGTAGAAGAAAAATACACAGAATAATATAACAGACTAAGCATATGTTAAGGAAGTAAGTCAATGAGATTGCATCTAAATTGCACTTAACTCATATCTAAATTGTGTCTTATGGCCCTTATTGTACTTCTTTTTTGTTTTAACAAGAGGTACAATAAGTACCTCTTGTTTTTAGCAAGTAAAAACAAAAAAACAAACAAAAAAGCGCCTCTGGGGCACCTGGGTGGCTCAGTGGGTTAAAGCCTCTGCCTTCAGCTCTGGTCATGATCCTAGGGTCCTGGGATCGAGTCCTACATCAGGCTCTCTGCTCAGGGTGGACCCTGCTTCCTCCTCTCTCTGTCTCTGTCTGCTTCTCTGCCTACTTGATCTCTGTCTGTCAAATAAATAAATAAAATCTTCCAAAAAAAAAAAAAAAGCCTCTATTAGTTTGGTCTTAAATCCTCTTTTAAATGGACAACCACTTTTTCAATGCATGAGAGTTTCCTCCGTGTGAGGACTCCAAAATAAGTGCTTTTAAATTGAACCTACTGAATAACTTTGTGAGCAATTCCCACATGAAGAACATCAAAAAGTATAATGTTATTGCTTATTTATTTTATGAATCTTTCTTCCCTATTAGGGAACCTTTAATTACCTTTCCTGAAACTCAAAAGCATAAATCTCTACTGCCTTCTCTGGTAATGAGACACATTAAGTGCTTATAAAATTCACCGGAAATTTTGCTGATGACAGTGCGTTTGAAATATAATTTGATGCATGTTCATACACAAAATCCCATTGTGTTCAGCCATCCTTAACATGTAAAATGACACATACTCCCCTCATTTCCTGACAACACAGAGGCCACAATTAGGGACTCAATAACTTTGGATAAAACCCTGAGCTAGTTGCACATCCTGTGATTCTTGGTGTACTTGATAAATGTTAAAAGACACAACTGGAATTTAAACAAAAGATTCAATAATATTTTGACGTGATGTCATTGGGAATAAATAATTAAAATTTCTGTCAGAAAATCATAAATCTGTATATCATTTTGGCATGGAAAATGAAAACTTTTTAAAAATCTTTGTAACCTGGTCATAGATTATTTTGGTTTTCTCATTTAAACAACTTAAAATTTAATTTAAAAAAGAATTCTTTTTCCTACTGTCAATTAAAAAATGGGTGGCTGTATTTTTTCACTGCAGTGCTAACTTTTTGATTTGGGCTAATATGACAGTACTAACAAGAAAATGAAAAAAAAAATCTCACTTTACTTTGCTTTTAATACCTACCTACCCACCAGAAATTTATACTCGTTAGTAGTCTTGGAAAGATAACTAGAATTTTGCTTAAATTTGCCTAGATGTTTGGTTTTGTCAGCATTCTTTGAGTATAATTGTGTATGATTGTGTGTGCATCTCTGTGTGTGTAGGCATGTATGTATATTTTATTGAACTCCATTAATTAACTGCAGCTGTTTGAAACCTCTTTAGCTATTATGCTTTAAAACATAAATATTAGATTCTAAATCTAATATTTCTCTCTAAAAAAATCTCTAAATTCTATTCTTTTAATTCATAGAAGAATTGCTGATGTGATAACTCAAGTTGTTAACTTACTATGGTTTATAGTTTAATTGACCAAACATTGTACTTCTGGAGAGATTTTTCTATATAACATGAGCCTGGGAGATAGGGAACTTTGTTTCAATTAGAAACATACAGTGAATCGTGATTTTGAACACAGAATGCATGACAACTGAGGTTTGTTTCTCAGCTCTAAGGGTCCATATTTACAATAGTAATCAACTTGTCTCAATTTATTGAACCAACTAAATATTTGATAGTGCTAGGATAATACAATTTTGGAAACATTCTATATTTTAATTGACAAATATATACTAAGGATTATATATACACATCAAGTAATGAGTAATTCAGTATGTTAGGGAATGCCCTAATATTTTGGCTTTGGCTACTAAGGCATAGTGCACAAAATTATGTTAAAGGATTGAGCTTTCTGAATCTATGGGTGGATGCTTTTCATTTTTTCATATTCTAATTCTTTTATTTTTCTCAAATATTCTCAAATATTTCTTCTACTTCTTCTGCTCTCTAGTTACCTTTAGAAAAGAGCATGCCTCTTCTTTTGACACGTTACTGATGTAAGGTGTTGAATAAATATGATGTGTGTTTGAGTTGTATTTAGGCTTTTTATGCAACTCTGATTTCATTTGCTCCATGCCTTCAAATGTTTTGAGGAGGAATCAGAACATTTCCTTCTGAAAAGTTTGGAATGTGCATTTTTGCATGATCCCTAAGATCTCTGTGTTTTTTTTTAAGCTAAGTCCTCAGCTTATCCTATTCTCTCTCTCTCTCTGTCTCTCCTATAGCCCAGCTTTTTGGGTCACAGAGGAGTTTTCCTTGTTCTCTAAGTCTCTTCTCAACTTTCTGTGCCTTTAGAGATCTTCATCTGTCCTGTGACTTTCCCTTAGTCTTCAAAACAGAAACGCTCTACATTCGGTAAAGGCTGGGAATGCCTCCCATATATATTTCGAGCACTCTTATTTCACCTTCAGCTGAAGCGATTGAAGTTTTTGCATGTCACAAATGGATTTCTGGGATGCCTCCTGCTCTCTTTGGAAAAGCAGCTGAAAGCCCAAATCACCTGGAATTGATAACTCTCATCTCTCTTCTGCACCCATATTTAATTTGGGAAAATGCAGTGCACCTATGTTGGAAGAGAAGTATGTATAACAATTATCTTATAACCCTTTGACAATCTCAGAAAGTCTCAGAGAATCTAGAAACAGTTAAATTCTCTAGGGAATAAATTATTTCCACTCTGCCTCTGTTTCTACTCAATCAGCAATGCTTTCCCATGTGTCTAGCAGCAGTGGTAAACATTCTGTCCATTAGCCTGCATGAAATGCAAAGACAAAGCTTGTTCCTCTGAGATAATAGAGATCACCTCTGTATTATTACCCACCAAAAGAGCACTTTATACCTCGGGATTATACCTCCGGATTAGTGCTCGGGATTGTACCTCAGGATTAATGCTCTTCATAGTGTAGCGCATCAGTATCAGCTAGGCACTTGTTATGCATGAAAATCCTCAATTTCCATTCTGACCTACAGAATCAGAAACTCTGGGAATACCTGGAAATCTGTTCTTTACTAACCTGAAGATTCTGATACCCAGTGAAGCTGAAAAAACACAGCTATCACTGTGATTAAACATGCTAATGTAACTAAAAACAGTATCTAGGGTGTGTGTGTGTGTGTGTAGGATTCAAAGATGAACATGTCAATTTCTACCAAATATTTTAGTATTTTATTAGCAGAAGTATATTTTAATGAACCCTCTCCTTTTTAAATCCAATCTGGTTTGTAATACCGCTACTTAAAGTTCCTAGTGCTTCAGATTTCTGAGGCTCAGTTTTCTCATCTGTAATAATAATAATAATAGCTAAGTTTTTAGGTTGTGATGGATATAACTAAGAAAATGTAATCATGTAAAATACTTAATACAGAGCCCATGGATAACCATCACTTTTCCCTATAAGGGCTATAACCGATAGAACTGCTTTATTAGGATTAATTAATTCCTTATTTGTTTTGCACATCATATATGAAAATTTGCTCCCTTACACATTTTTTTCATTTTCATTTTCTTTTAATGTAAGTTCTATGCTCAATATTGGGCTTGAATTCACAACCCTAAAATCAAAAGTCACATGCTCTATGGACTAAGCCAGCCAGGTGCCCCTCCTCCCTTATATTCAATGTTAAGGATGTCACATTCCTGCTTTATACTTCTTTGAACATCTGACTTTTCCTTGCTTTCTGTGTGTTTCAAAAACATTAAAGTTGAAGCCCTATTGCTAGAAAATGCAATACCTAATTAAAATTCTTTGAAAGACATAACTATAAGGACAGTGTAAGTGGCTTGGTATTTTTTTGAAGATGATGTGGACATTTAAAAAATTTAAAACAAAATCGCATGGTAAACAAAATATAATATTTTATAGAATAATGGTGAACAAATGCATTTATTTATCTGTCTAACATGTATTTATTGAGTGCCTCGTGTACCAGGCACTTGAAAACATGAAGTTACATTTGAGAGGAAATGTCACAAATTAAATAACTTACCCAGTAACTAACTACATAGTTATGATTGTAAGAAACAAGTTGTATTTTCTGAGCATTAAAAAATTAGTTATTTTTAGGGACGCCTGGGTGGCTCAGTGGGTTAAAGCCTCTGTCTTCAGCTCAGGTCTTTATCTCAGGTTCCTGGGATCGAGTCCCACATTGGGCTCTCTGCTCAGCAAGGAGCCTGCTTCCCCTTCTCTCTCTGCCTGCCTCTCTGCCTACTTGTGATCTCTCTCTGTGTCAAATAAATAGATAAACTATTTAAAAAAAAGAAAAGAAAAAATTAATGATTTTTAGAATGTCAGATTTATTTATTAGACTTTCTTCCTCTCCCTACTTTTCTCCTCTATTTCTTCTTCTTCCTTTCTTATGTTCATTAGAAATGGTATCAGGTGTTTGGTTTTTTTATTTGGTGTATTTTTCAATACTTGTTATTGTTGCAATTGGGAGAACAGGTAACTCTTGATTATAATGTTAATTTGAAATAATTTTCTGGAGAAAATTTGGCAATTGCTATAAAAAGAGGAGGAATTCCCTCTACCTTTCCAGGCCTTTCTAGTTGGACTAAGAATCAGATTGACAGGAGATAGATTAACAGGAGAAAGTAAAATGTAATAGCCTGTGAGTACTGGCGATCCACGCAGATATGGGAATTCCAAAGACAGTCAGGCAACATGATGTTTATATGAGCTAAGAAGAGGGGTAGAGGTTTGAGAATGCAAAGGGAAGAAAGACCATTAACAGGAAGGTGAAAGGAGATGTTTGGAAAACAAAGATTGCCATATTATAGAGGTAAGCTTGTTAGGTAAAGAGGAAACTGTTAATAGCTGTCTTCCTGGTACAAGTAGGTAACTGAGAGAGAGTAGTAGAGAGCTTTTACTGAATCTGCTGGGGTTTGATTGTTTTTAACTCAAAATAATGTTCATGCCAACACGGGCCATCTTGGAGCTGCCTACTATTGGCCCTTACAAAATCCTTAATATTTGGGTTAAAATTTTTCTATGTCTTAAAATACCAATATGATTTTAATTCAATGTCAAAGGAAAATGCTAGAGAATTCCTAGTGGTATGGCAAAGATGAGTAAATTACCTCCTCATTGATAAGGAAAGTAATAACTGGAAGCAGTCACAAATTTGCACAATAGATAATTATTACAGAATTTACACGTAGATGAAATGAATAGCTCCTTCCATTTATTACCAGAATTTCCTAATTTATATTGTAAAATAAAAGAAAAAATGCAATTTTATTAAGAGTTCTTAATTCAAAGTTAATGTATTTATAGCCTATATAACCACTGATAGCATTACAGTTTTGTCATTGGAATGAAGAAGAAAATTGTGAATAGCTTTCACAAATCAAACTAGAGGAGATATTGTATCATAAGATAATAACTTTGATAGTATGCTTAGTTATTTTAAAGCTAAAACTATTTTTATTTTATTCATATAAAATATTGTATTAAAGGAAAATATTGGTACATATTATCATTCTAGTCTGGGAGCTATAGCTTCAGTAAAAGTGCATTACAAAGCTTAACAATTTTTGGATCCATTTGAAATGTTAGTATTTCTGATAACATATATAGGTTTCAAAGTGTCTTTGTTAAATTTTATGGTAGTGTTTGGCATTCGAAGATTTATAGAAGAATAAAGATAAAGACCTACAATATCACAAGTAAAATGGCATTTTTTTCACTTTTGTAAACTTTATAACTGTTTCAAACATTCAACACCCAATCCTAGAAATAATCTTACTTGGAACCTGAAGGTCAACTAGTTAACACTGTATCAAATTAAATACTCATCCCATTTAAATGTTATATTTAACATTTCACACACAGTCTCCCCAACATCAGTATTATTCCCAAGAATGCAACCTTTTTTTTAGGATTGAAGTGTCTATGTTGAAACTTCATAATCACCAAAACTCTTCTAATCATCCATAGAAGATTAGAATATCTTAATTATATTTTCAAAATCCCTAAATTCACTTTCCATTGAAATAAAAATCTCAATTTTGTTAGTTCATCATTTTTATCATAACATATGTGGTTGATGATGGCCTGTTTCTTTGGAAATTTTTGATTAGTTTCAACAAAGTGGCATAATATTTTCAGTGATTTTGGAGAATTTTTTCCTCATTTACATTAATGCTTTCAAACATCAACTACTAAGCTTCATTTCTGTCTGTTGGTAAACTGGGTTTTATATACTTGTATGTCATTAAATATATTGGCAAGGTATGTTGCACTGTGTATGTTTCACTCCTTGAAAGCATTTCTATTTTAGAGTAGAAATTTTAAAGACAGACATATTAACAACATAAATGGCACATCTGAGGTTGGAAAACAATAAAGTATTACAGCCACTTAAAAACACTATAGTTTGAAAACAGCTGGTGACAAGGAATTGCATGTTTTCCTATCTCCAGGTAACTTCATTTTAAATTCTGAAATGTAAATTTAAATTCTGAAAGCAACTCTAATGCTTAAACTTGAGCTGTTATGATGAGTTTGCACTTGATTTCTAATCAGTTTTTCTTTAATTGACAAAGGGTGCTATAGAAATTATTTTTAGGTCAGTATACAAAAACACACAACTATCAATACTGAAAACAAGCAAAAAATTTTCTTAGTCTTTGTAATACTTAATAAATGCCATAAAAGATTTCAAATAGCATATCTAAATATTGCATATAAATTATATAGAATGACTACAAACACACTTGTAGTCATTATTCAGATTAATAAATAGAACATTTAAAATCTATTCAACTGTTTCATGCACCCCCAATGTTTTGGTTTTTGCTTTTCTTTTTAAATAGACTATTATTTAGAGCAGTTTTTTCAGAAAGCTCTTATATACTGTCCACCTTCACACACAGTCTCCCCAACATCAGTATTATTCCCAAGAATGCAACTTTTTTTTTTAGGATTGAAGTGTCTATGTTGAAACTTCATAATCACCAAAACTCTTATCACTACTTTATGGTTCACTCTCAAGTTTTGTGCATTGCATGGGTTTGGACAAATGAGTAACAATATGTATCCACCATTGTAGTATCATGGAGAATAGTGTCACTGCTCTAACAACTCTTTGTGCTCTTCCCATTCATCCCTATCTTCCCTCTACCCCCTGCTAACTATTGATCTTTTTACTGTCGCCATAGTGTTGCCTCTTTTATAATGTTACATAGTTGGAATCATAAGGTATGTAGCCCTTTCAGATTAGTTTCTTTCATTTAGTGAAACCCATTTAAGTTTCCTTCATGTCTTTTGAGTGGAGCGTCTTTTCATATGCTTATTTGTCATCCATATATCTTCTTTGGTTCCCCATGGTTTTAAAACCCCATGTCTGCAATTATGTGAAATGGGAATGTGTTCCTAAAGGGTAGGGACATAAAGAGGGCTTACTAAGTAAAACAATATGAAGATTGTAAGTAAACAAACAGCTGGATTTCCAAATATATTAATATGGTCTGTCAGGAAATAATAGATTTTTGGAATTGTTTGGACAACAAAGCTGCAATTTCCCTGTGAGATCTGTGAAACATAATTCTGCTATCATATGGCTATTTCTCAAAAGAAACTGTTTCTTCTCTACTGGATATGAACAGGCAGTTTGGCATCCAAATTTGTTTTAAAGCATTGGGGAAAAGAATGGTATTTAGGTGCAAACTTCTAAATATACTCAGACATTGAATATACAAAATTTTGCAAAATGAAGACCATATGATATTTAAAGTTTTTAAGTGGTAAGATACATTTCTTTGGAACAATAAGGAATATAAAATAACACTAAGTTCCAAATACATTACCTTCCTTTTAATTAATACTTCATACATTACCTCCCCTAGATAGGCTGTCCCTTACCATACATCAAAATAGCAAAATCAGTAACTATCCACAGTTTCATTCTCTTATTCTTCCTTCTATCTTCAGAGAATTTCTTCACACACACACACAAACACAGTCACACTTTTATACAATCACACAAACAAGTGTTTATAATCAGGAAACTGGACAAAAGAGTTCTATACATTTTATTACACTCTTTTAGGAGACATATTTGGTTTCTTCTCATGAAATAATATCATCAACTAGGTTAGGACAATTGGAACATTTAAAATAATAGTTGTAGAACTACATGAAACATATTCAAATCACTGTTTAAGATAATGGCAGGAAAACAAAAATCTTTTCATTAACGCTGGAAGTTGCTAGGCTTTGAATCATTCTGAAGCCTGTTACTTGCTTTTTAAAATAAAAGAGCTATCTCTAGATCTTTTCCTCCTATTTTCTCTTTATTTCTCATTTTTTTACATGTTCAGAGTTTATTTTTAGTTTTTAAAGATTTTATTTATTTATTTGAGAGAGAGAGAGAGGGACAGAAAGAACAAGCTGGGAGGAGGGATGGGGGAGAGGGAGAATCTGCTGAGCCTGGAGCCTAGCTGGGGTTAGATCCAGGGATGTAGCTCCTGGGGTTAGATCCAGTGATTCGGGGGTCATGACCTGAGCCAAAGGCAGAGGCTTAATTGACTGAACCACCCAGGTGCCCTGCATGTTTCAAGTTTTAAAGGCCAGTTCTAAAAGGATTGTAATCGTAA
Organism: Mustela nigripes; assembly: GCF_022355385.1. Classification (NCBI taxonomy): domain Eukaryota; kingdom Metazoa; phylum Chordata; class Mammalia; order Carnivora; family Mustelidae; genus Mustela; species Mustela nigripes. The sequence continues at coordinate 45,388,605 of NC_081566.1, forward strand.
ACAAAGAAAAATAGTCTTTTTGCTTATCTCTCCCCAAATTTGCTAATTATCATTCCCCAGAGAAACCACTCAAGTATTTCAGCTCCTTCTTATTTTACTCTGAATTTCCCGAAAAATATTACTATAATTTATCTTTCAATTTTAAACAATTTTCTTGGCTTTCCTCCTATGGCTTTCATACACTTGGCCTCCAATTTTCACATACACTTCTCTTTGACAACGTACCGTCACCAGCAAAACGCCGCATGACTGACCCCAAGACCTGACTTCTACTGTCACCTGCAGGTACCCCTGACCTTTGTCCCACATTTTCCTTAAGTTCTTCCTTCCAGTTGACTTTTAACTCGGGTAAAAGACCCAATGGGCAAAGCATCCAAACTACCCCCTCAAGCAGTAACAACTACCTAAAGAACTCTGACCCCTCCAGACTGCCAGCCAGTTTGAGCTCCACCACCAACTCCCATCACCACAGATGGACCCTGGACTGTTATCTCTTCCTCATTGTAATGCTGAAGTCTCCATCCAAAGAGCAGCACAAACCTCCTTAACAATATATTAGTACAATAAATGGGCATGTTCCTTAAGATGCAAATACAGCCTTCTACCTGCCTCTAAGCAAAATGACAAAACTCCCTTTTCTGACTATTCACCCTGACCTTAAATAAAAGGAAACCAATCACCCTTGCTCTGAGAGTTTTGTTACACTACCATTGTACTATTATTATTATTATTATTATTATTATGAGTACGTATGTGTATGTACATATCAAATTCAGTAATGATACATATAGCATAGTATACTATAATTTCCTTATTATACTGCTTCTCTTTCTTTCTGGGGATATTAATTGCTTATATTATCCCATTTTCTTATTTGTGCACACTTCACTGGTTGAAATATAAATCTATTTGCAACAGTATCAAATATAATATTTGTTGGTTTTATTTTTTATTCTTCCTTGGAGATAGACCTTTAATTGTACATTCTCCTGATTCTAGGTCTGCGACATTACTATCTTTCTGGAATTTCTCTTGCCTCCATTTTGGAATGTTTCATTCATCTATTTCCTCCCTCCTGGAGACCATGCATTCTACTTTTCTTGATTTATTACCTCATTTTGATGTCACAGATAGTTATTTTTTTTTTTTAATTTTTTGAGACATAGCACACGAATGAGAGCAACCATGCATACTTGAGGCAGGGTTGGCTGGGAGGAGCAGAGGGAGTGGGAGAGAGAGAAATCCAAGCAGGCTGCATGCCCAGTGTAGAGCCTGGTGTGGGGCTGGTTCCTGGACCCCAAGATCATGACCTGAGGCAAAATCAAGAGTTGGAGGCTTAATGGACTGAGCTATCCAGGCAGCCCAAGACAGTTCTTCAGATTACAAGAAGTGGTACTGAGGAACTACAATTTTGGGTCTTGTCTGAAAATCTTCATTTTGTCCTCACTTTTGAAATACAATTTGGTTGGTTATACAAATCCTGTTTCTACATCATTTTCCCTCAAAAATGTTAAAGTTATTTTACACGATCTTTGTGCTTCCAATTGTTCAAAAAAAGTGCGATGGCTTGTGTATCCTGATTGTTTGTATTTGTTCTATTTACCTACATACATCCTAAACCCCATCAGATCTTCATTAAGCATATAGTTTTCTGAAATTCCTAATAATGTAGTTCATGGAGCTATTTTAGCATAGATTTGTCTAGGCATTTGGTGCGGGAGGATTTTTTTTTTTTTAATCAAAAGGATAGGTTATTCAGATCTAGAAATTTTACTGATTTATTTGTTTGATAGTTTCCTCTCAGTTTCTATATGCCCTTTCCTTAAAGTTCTGGTTTATATTACAATATTCTTAGATTTTTTTCTTTCCCTATTTTCCATTTGTTTTTCTTTTTGTTTAATGAATGTATACATTTTATGTAAAATTAATGTATACAAAACATGGGCTTCTGAATTTTTTTGTTTATTAGTTTCATGAGGAGAATGGACATCTATATCAATATTTACATAATATATTATAGAACATATATGAATTTGATTTGCCATATTTAACCAAAATCCCTTGATGGTACTAATTTTTGAAAAAATAATATGCCTTAGCAGTTGAGATACTACGTAACAGTCAGAAAGACTGTTCAATGTTCAAATTCCAACTGTAGTATTTATTGGCTGAGAGGCAGACCCAAGTATTATCCAACTTATTAAACTTTCAAAGACTCAGCTACAACTCAATACCGCAAGGGTAATGATATTTACCTTAGATTTATTGTGTAGTTTCTATGACTTGATATTTATTAGTTGATTTCACAGAGATACCCATTACCATATCTCCTTCATTTCTTCTGATAGAATCTCCTTTGGCTTTATTCCTTTCACTATTCACCTTAAACACACAGGTTCTTTGTTAACTGAATTAATCTATAAAATAGAAAAACTAATCCAAATAATCTCTTTCTCACTTTTATCTGCTTTGGAGAACACTTCTACAAGAAATGCCAGAACTCCGAAGATAATAACATTACTTTAAGAAAATATATGATTTTTCTCACAAACCTGCTTCTCCCAAGACTTTTTGCTTAGCAACTGGCTACCATATTGCTGCTGTTGCTCAGTCCATAAACTACTGAGTCATTCTTAATTCCTTTCACTCAATTCCTTTGTCAAGTCTTGTCACTTTGATGTTTAATATTTTTCCACTTTTATTCTCCCCACATTAGGATTAAAATTGGGCTCTGTTTCATTCAGTACTTAGAATACTGTTAGCAACAAAATAGTAAATAGTATTAAAACTAGATCAGACCCTCAGCAATGTTCAAGAGTAATAGCATTTTTCTTTCATCTAGTTGCTAATCCTGTTATCAATATTTTCTTTGGGTAACCTTTTATCATTTCGATTTGTCACACTCATTTTGTTGAACATCTCTCCTTTTAGAGACTATAGAAGCAATTAAATGTGAACTACCTCAAGCCGCATACTGTCTGTCAATTTAGAGAACATGCTCTTTTACACTCTTGTGCAAAATCCTCAAGATATTATCTCCAACGCAATTAATCATAATATCAATAGGCCATTTTGTAATTCAAAAAATCCAAGTGTTTTTTTAAAGATGGGATATCTTATATAACCAGAAATTACATGGCTAATTGTCTATTAACATATTAATTTCATTGTAAAGTGAATTTCCTACTCATAACAATGTTCTGTAGCATATCATGACAATTTATAAGTTATAGATAAGTGCTAAATAAAGTATAATAGGCCAAGAATGCATATACAAATTATGAATATCTGTATAACTCAGTAAAAACAAATCATTGGCCTCCTTATAGTGAAATGAGCCCAATTTTGCCAATCTGCTTTCAGTAACTATCTGATTAACATGTTGAGAATCAAATGTTGTTGCTTCTTAAAAATTTGAAATTTTGCAAGGCATAACTATGGTCTGAGTTCATACCTAGCAGCCATCCTTGATTCCTTCTGGTGTGCTCTGCATGACACAGACTTTTAAATACACTTGCTTATCCCTACCTTAAACCTTAATCTTCTTCCAGAGACCACAGATAATGAGACCAAATGAGACCAAAGCCATTCCTGATTATTTTATGCAAGATCTAGTAGCACTGAAGGGCTATCGGGATCTCTGCCAGTATGTCCTGTGGAGCCATTTTTAAAGGAGGTTTGAAATTTATCCTACTAAGTTTAATGGACACACACACACACACAATCCTTATAGACCCCAAGTGTTGGTAGAGTGAAAGACTAAAAGATGACTGTGAGTCAGGAGGGAATGTGATGAAAGTTTGAATAATGTATCAGTTCCAGTTCTATATATAACTTGCTCCTCTGCCATTGGTTATGCATATTTAGAATCGATTTTTCACCTATTCTTTAGATTTAGATAGCCTACATAAATTGGAAAAGTCCTATAAACCTTTATCTTCTACTTCCCTCTTATGGTTTGATTCTTGATGGTCACTCTTTTCTACCTTGCTTCCATGAGGTAACTCAACTCTGTTAAAACTTTTAAACATTGAGCAGTGATAGTCATAGGAAATGAGGACCATCTGTCCGCCTTTTCAGAAAATTACCCCTGACAAGCAGCGTCATCAGCCTTATCAGTAAGTGAAGAAGAAAATGCAATCTGTACGGGAGATTTAGTGGGAGCTGTCCAACTGGGTACTCATGCTAACCTAAACCATTACAATTCTGAAGATTCTGATCTTATCCTATAGATGTCCTACTTTTCACATAGGATACCTGGCAGGACTGTAAATGTAACTGACATTGTAATTTGCAACCAGCAGGATCAACAGATCAATGTTTGATTTTGGATATCACATATCTCAGTTTTGCAGCTTCGTGAGATAAAAGATTCTTTTACCACTGCTATAGAAAGTTTCTTGGTTTCTGCCAATGCCTTAAGCTAATATTTGAACTTTTATGCTCTTTTTAAAGTTTCCTGATTTTCGAGGCTACATCCCACTTCACAATTCTTGATTCTTCATTTGTTCACACCATTGAGTGGCAATGACAATGTGGTCCTTAAAATGTTAGATCTCAGGGGGTTCTTTACTATCTATGAAGGGTATTAAGGGTAACTAAGTTTAACAAGAATAATTCAATATTCTCCTTCTGCCATGGAGCAAGATTCAGTATATTCCTATTGAAAATATTCATTGAGAACCTGGGTTCCTAGCTAGCTATATAATCAGGTCCAAGATTACATTTTCTTATGGACCTGTTCCCTGTAATTCTCACTGATAATTCAGCCAATACAGTAGTTGTTGGGGAGCCAGGAGAATAGATTTTCTAAGTTCCTTTTGCTTTAATAGTTGAAGGTGGGGACCTGTCTCTCATTAAGTCTTAGTTATTAGGGTACTCCTCCTAATTAAGAAAGATATTTGGATGCTGGACAAACAAAAATAACAAATATTTAGCTCACCACTTTTCATTTCACCTGGAAGCAAAATACCAACACTCCATACTGACCTCAACCACCAAAATCTCCAACCTCACTCCAAATCACTCTTTCCATTATTCATTATGTTTCTCCCAAAGTGAACTTCTAGAAACTTCCTTTTCCCTAGAAGTTAAATGTATAAGCTGCCTCCCTCTGTTTGGAATATTGATCCTTATTTTATTCATGGCTGGCTTCTTTTTATCTCATTAGGGCTGGTCCAAAGATCATATTACTAGAGAGAGCCTTCAATTTCCATAGACAATGCAGGCCTTCACAAAGTTATCCTCTATTAAATTCCCCTGATTATGTAATTTCTACTGTCAAATAACAAAATATTATTTAATTGTATACATTCTGAGTTTGTCCTATGAGACTATAAGGTCCTTCCACACAGAGGCATGGCTTTTTTGGTCTCCTCCGCATCTTTCATTTCATAACACTGCCTGCAGGCAAACAGATGGATGGATAGACAGACAGCTAGGCAATCATGAAGAATTGAAGCCTGTATTTTTCTCTTCTGCCCTCCAAGCATCTCAAAGCTTAAATTGTAAAGTCACATGAACTAAACAGATATTCCAGTTGTACAGTCACAGACTCTAATAAATAATAATTTAGAAAACAAAATAAGTACATTTTCATTATCAAATAATTTCTTTAAGCTTACTGTGTTTCCTAAGTATTTTTAAATGCTCTATTTACTGTCAAATTTTAAGTTTTTCCACTTCACATTATAAAGATAACTCTAAAAACATTATATCCAGCAGTGAATATAGTTCTCTACATGTAGTTGGATAAATACAGTTTAAGTAGGTATTAGAGCTCCTCTCATTCTGGTCTTATACTTGTATTAGGAAAGCTGAAGTTGACATAAAGTTTTATTTGAAAACTAACTCAAGTGATAAACATTGAGACTGAGGTCAACTGAAATCTTTATGTATTTGCTCAACCTACCATTGCTTAATTTGACACCTCAACTATTTACATCTAGTCTATTTATATTGTATAGTCTTAAAGGGCAAATATAATTTAAGCATTTAATTTGCTCTGCCATTATACCTGTTCAGAAATAAACTGTGGTGTATCTAGACAATGGGATATTATTCAGTGGTAAAAATAAATGAATCATCTAACTTGTAGAGACACGAAGGAAACTTAAATGCATATTACTAAGTTATAGAAACCAATCTACATACTGGTGTAACTCCAACTAGATGACATTCTGGGAAGGGGCAAAACTATGGAGACAGTGAAAAGATCAGTGTTTTTCCAGGGGCTGGTGGAGATGATGGAATTTTGAGTATAGAGAAAATACTCTACATAGTAGATATATATCATTATACTTTGTCCCAAACTACAGAATGTGCAACACAAAGAGTACATCCTAAGGTGAACTATGGAGTTCCAGTGGTTATGATATGCCCATGTAAGTTAGGTTAAAAAAAAAAATGTACAATTTTGGTGAGTGATACTGATAATGGGAGAGGCTATATGTGTGGAGTCTAAGCGGGTATATGGAAATCTCTGTACCTTTCAATTTTGTTGTAAATTAAAACTACTCTAAAAATAGTCTTTAGTTCAATGGGAAATAATATAAATAAAATTAGACCAAATATATCATAATGATGATGCCTGCGGTATTATTCTAGAAGTAATCATCAACAATCCTTTTTGTATCCATATTTTAGAACTTTTCTCACATTGAAACTAAGCAAAATATATAAATCATGCATATGCCCAGGGAAATTAACAAACACACTCTTATTTTATTCTGGGTAATTGACTAAATTCTGTATTCATGACATTATGCTTCAATTCCAATCACTTTTAGCAAGTGTCATAAACATGTACAGGCTCGTAAGGAGTTTTACTGATGCAAAAGAAAGCAGAAAAAGTTTTGATTTGCATATATTCATGCAGTATAAAGAACTATATTGTGCTTGTTACCCTGCTATATAAAGCCTATATAAGATATAATATCACTTCATAGCTAACATATTCTGATTTTGTGACAATTTAATCAGTTTTCTCCCAAAAGTGCTCCCAAAAGACAAGATAGGCTCTGGTCAATGAGCCAAAAAATTAAGTTGGGTAAGACATAATTAATTCAAACACCTTTCTCAAACAAGAATTATTCTGATTTTTGTATTAATTCTTTGAAAGACATACATTTTACTTAGGACATCAAGCCTTATTGACTCTGACTATAAATGACCTGAATCAATTTATTTTGGATAACCATACTTAGGATCAATCACACCCAGCACACCTCAAGAGGCATCAGAAAACTACATCTAACATTAGCATATGCCATAAAAGCTAGTATTTGGATGGACCACAACATAACACCCTATTCCCAACACCCTAAATATTAATTGAATTTGGAAAATGTATATATATACATATATATATATATACACTGAAGGGCTGATATAAATAGATAGAATTAGAATTAAGTAATTGCTTTGACTAATGCAGAGGAGAAAAGTTAACTTTTTCTTAATTTCTCTTTAAGTAAGTATTAGTATTCTACATAAATAAACATTTTAAAGGAAAAAATAAATGCAACTGTGTTAACTGATAAAAAATACATTATTAAAAATATGCAGATAATCCAGTTTTTGAAGGAACAGAAATATCTGGATTTCAACATTACCATTTATTTCGTAAAATGCTAACAAATTTGCAGTTATTAACTCACTTTAACATCAAAGAACCCAAGAACATAAACATAACATCTGTTACCTTAAAGTAACTGAAGTCAAATCCTTTAGGTTCTAACTTCAAAATATAATGGGAAGATGACAGGAGAGGCAAGATGGTGGAAGAGTAAGTCATTCTGAACAATAAGATCAATAAACCTCTGGCAGACTTATCAAAAAGTAAAAAGAAAGTACCTAAGTTAATAAAATCTTGAATGAAAGAGGAGAGATCATGACCAACACCAAGGAAACACAAAAAATTTTCAGAACATATTATGAGCCACTACATGCCAACAAATTAGGCACTACATTCCAACAAATTAAGAAGAAATGGATGCATTCCTAGAAACATACAAACTACCAAAATTGAACCAGGAAGAAACAGAAAATCTGAACAGACCCAAAACTGGCAAGGAAATTGAAGGAGTAATCAAAAATTTCCCAAAAAACAAGAGTCCAGGGCCCGATGGCTACCCAGGGGAATTCTACCAAACATTTAAAGAAGAAATAATATCTATTCTTCTGAAGCTGTTTCAAAAAAATGGAAATAGAAGGAAAACTTCCAAACTCATTCTACACAGCCAGTGATACTTTGATCCCCAAACCAGACAACAACCTCATCAAAAAGGAGAATTACAGACCAATATCTCTGATGAACTTGAATGCCAAAATTCTCACCAAGATACTAGCCAATAAGATCTAACAATACATAAAATGGGTTATTCACCATGACCAAGTGGGATTTATTACTGGGCTGCAAGTGTCATTCAACATTTGCAAATCAATCAACATGATACATCAAGTTAATAAAAGAAAGGACAAAAATCATACGATCCTCATAACCAATGCAGGAAAAGCATTTGACAAAATACAGCATTCTTTCTTGATTGGAACTCTCCACAGTGTAAAAATATATGTGCTGCCAAAGCGAGCACACCACAGTGTAAAAATAGAGGAAACATACCATATCATAAAAGCCATAATGAAAAGCCCATAGCAAATATCATTCTCAATGGGGAAAAACCGAGAGTTTTTCCTCTAAGGTCAGGAACACAACAGGGAAGCCCACTCTCACCACTGTTGTTCAACATAGTACTAGAAGTCCTAGCAACAGCAATCAGACAACAAAAAGAAATAAAAGACATTCAAACTGCCAAAGAAAAAGTTAAATTCTCTTCTTCACAGATGACATAATACCTTATGACTCCAACCCAAAATTGCTAGAACTCATACAGGAATTCAACAATGTGGCAGGATATAAAAATCAATGCACAGAAATCAGTTACATTTCTATATGCTAACAATGAAACCAAGGAAACAGAAATAAAGGAATTGATCCCGTTTACAAATGCACCAAAAAACTTGAGATATAAGGAATAAACCTAACCAAAGAGGTAAAGGATCTCTACTCTAAGAACTAGAGAATAGTTACCTTGCCTGTATCTTCTCATTTCCTGTATCTTCTCCCACAGGGCAGCCAGAGTCATCTTACAAGTTCAAATACAATCTGGGGCACATTTAAAAACTCTTATTGTTTCTAAGGTCAACATTAAAGTTACTGGTATGAATTCAATTTAATCAGACTAATTGTTCACTTCACATAGAATGTGTTTTCCTTCTTAAAATTTCACCATGTACTATGGAGTCTCTGCTTATTTTGTTATTACTTATGTCTATTCTTACCATATTATACATTGAAACTCAATACTGCAAAATACCTAGCAGGGAATAGTTAGAGGTCAAAATGAAAGCATGCTTATTTTGTTGAATCATTATGTTTGGTTAACATAGTTAGCCTGTCCAACTATATTTATGTAAGTTTTCAAATCAGCTCTTCTGACAGTAAATAAAAAGGAAATCCTTCATATATGAAATAAAATAGCTAATTATGATTCCTTAATTCCTTTGTACAATGGTATCAATCATTAAAACTCCAATCCCCAAACTACCATCTCTATGCAAGAGAGAGGAAAAAAGCAAAAACAAGACCAATCAAACTAAAACATTTATCACACAATTTCTCCCCGATTATATATTAATATTTCTTGTGGGAATCTCTTCCTCAAGTTGAAATACCCATATGTTAAAAACCATATTTACATTAGTCTGTGTTTTCTATTTTGTCTTTAAGTTGTAATTTTCCCTTTTAACTGCACCTAATCCCATTCTCCACAGACACAGGTTTCGTCTGTCTTTTAATATTATGTAGGCTATCAAAATAGGTAGTACTGTCACTGTGTGTATTCCTTTTTAAAATTTGCCTAATGGTATTATGTTAGTCTTTGCAATTCCCACTTTTTAAAGTCTTCGTGTTACTGTATATATGTATGAATTTATTTGTGTATCTATTTTTATGAATATAAGTATGTTAGCTGTACATATGTATATTAACTATAACTATATATATAGTTGTTTCCAGCTACAAATCATATTGTAATTTGTACCCACCACATTCTTAATTAATCTACTTCTCTAATTATGAGCATCTAATGTGTTTTCAATTATTGTCTAACACAAATTGCATTGAAATAAATATTCCTGTCCACATCTTCTTATGAATCTATACACGATTAATCTTAAGCACATACTCAGAATTAAGATTTCTGGGGCATGAGATACATGTATAGTCAATCTCATGGACACTGCATAGTTTCCCCATTTTCTCAAAACAAAACATTTGCCTTTATTAAATACTCTATCCTTTACGATTTGGTGGGCATCTGCAATGGCATATCACATTGTGCCACAAACACAGGGAATACTGGAAGAGGCAATGTTAGAAGGTCACAATGGCTATGTGTGTTTCACAGTCAAAAAGGGGCCAGTACTGAGAGCTATTCAGGGACAGATGGATCTTTAGGGGAAAAGAAGTTAGGACACACATTAAGGAAGGCATTCTTGTTTTCAATGTACCTGGTCTAATTTTAATGTAATATTCTATAGAGATTATGAGAAATGCCTACATTAATCTACCTGTATCCATTTCTATGTCTGTCTATAAATAATATATAGATATACAATAAAGACTTTTTTGTTTAATTAGGATAACAAAGAATTTGCCCATAGTACCAAGAAATACAAGTTCACACTTAAATTAATTATGGAAGAGGACAAGACCTATATAATATATGATGAGTTGACTTTTGTGTTAATGTGAATTTATATTTAAAAACCTAGAACCTACATATTAAAGATCTAGAAAATTGGATTTTATTTTTCAAGTAACTATAATTTCAAAAACATGTATAAAAGAAGTAAGTCATGTTTATCCTTATTTTTATGAGCATATAAATCTGCTGCTAAGAATAATTCTTAAGAACTTGATCAGAAAGGAAGGTTCAGAGGAGAATTTTAGGACAAGGGCTATGGCTTGGATTAGGACTTAGGAGAACACAGTTACCAAAAGAATTAACTTTCGGGTAACAACTAATATTGGGGTGAACAGGTCAGGTGGCAGTTGCTTTCAAATGGTTTGAGAACAAGCTCAAAGTAGCTTTTCATGCTACTTATTCACTATAAAGTCCGATGGATTTATCTTTCCAAAGAAGGTATGTTAAGAGGCTAGTTCTTGCTTGTTTTGCAAATTACATTTCTACTGCTTAGTTCAGTATTTTCAGTTATCTAACAAAATGCTACCTGAGATGTTATTAAGGCTTGTTCACCTAGAGAGCACGGCAATTTCAGCTCTATGAGATTTAAAGAAATACTGGTCTTTCTATTGGAGGAAACTAGAATATTTCACCCCAAATATTTGACATACAGTAATTTTAGGGTGAAGGAAATTAAGAAGTAGAAAACCCAGAAAAATCTTCCTTTTTTCAGCCTCAAGGCAGGATATAAAATCTGTTTTTGAAGACAAACTCTTATCATCTCAGAGATGGTACCAGAGGAACTGCAGAGAAATCTTATTCTATTAGTTCCCTCCCATATATTTATCCTCCCATAGTTTGCCTCCCTTGTAGACCTAAAACTGCTTTCCTTTGTCCTGTCATTTCTCTACAAAGGTATGATTCTTTGTTGAAGATGACTTGCTAGCCAAAATCTTAAACCACTGCTTTGAATTTTCTGATGATGTGCACTATGCACAACCGAAACATTCCCTTAAGCCAAAGCCTCATGTATAGCAAGGTCCTAATTCTCTTCAATTCTATGAAAGCTGAGAGCTGTGAAGAAGATGCAGAAGAAAAATTTAAAGCTAAGAAATGTTAGTCATAAGATTGAACGAAAGAACTTGTCTCTATAACATAGAAGTACAAGGTGAATTAGCCAGTGCTGATGCAGAAGATGCCTAGGTTACCCAGAAGATCTAGCTAAGATCATTAAAGATGGTGGCTACACTAAACAATAGATTTTTAATGTAGACCAGTCTTCTATTAGAAGAAGATGCCTTCTAGGACTTTCCTAGCTAGAGAGAAGTCAATGCCTTCTTTAAAGTCTATGCCACTTCAAAGGATAAGTGGAATCTCTTGTTAGGGGGCTAATGCAGCTGGTGACTTCAAGTCATAGCCCATGTTTATGTACCATTCTGAAAATCCTAAAGCACATAGAAATTGTGCTAAATCTGCTCTGCCTGTGCTCTATAAATGGAACCGCAAAGCCTGGATGACAGCACATCTCTCAAAAACCTACCTGGTTTACCGAATATTTGAAGCCCACCATTGACAGCTATTTCTCAGAAAGGAAGGAGTACCTTTCCAGATATTACTTCTCATTGACAATGCACCTGGTCACCCAAGAGCTCTGATAGAGATGTATATTATTTACATGGCTGCTAACACAACATCTATCCTGTAGTCCATAAATAAGAAGTAATTCTGACTCTCGAATTTTATTTTTTAAGGCATAACTGCCATAGATAGGGATTTCTCTGATGGATCTGAGCAAAATAAACTGAAACCCTGCTGGGAAGGATTCGTCAGTCTAGATGCCATCAAGAACATTTGTCATTCATAGTAGGAGGTCAAAATGTCAACATTAATAGGAGTTTGGAAGAAGTGAATTCTAATGTTCCTGGATGATTTTTAGGGGTTCAAGACTTCAGTGAAGGAAGTCACTGCTGATGTGATAGAAATAACAAAAGAACTAGAATTAGAAGTGAAGCCTTAAAATATGACTGAATTGCTGCAATCTTATAATAAAACTTTAAGAAAAGAATTGATTCTTACAGATGACTAAACAAAGTGGGTTCTTGAGATGGCCTCTACTCTTGGTGAAGCTGCTTTGAAGACCACTGAAATGACAACAGTAGATTTAGAATATTACATAAACTTAGTTGATAAAATATTGGCAGGGTTTGAGAGGTTAACTCTAATTTTGAAAGAAGTTCTACTGTTGGTAAAATGCTATGAAATAGCATTGCATGCTACAGAGAAGTTCTTTGTGAAGGGAAGAGTCAATGACTGTGACAAACTTCATTGTTGGTTTATATTAATAAATAAATTAATTAATAAATAATAAAATAAATATCTGTTTTTAATTAAAGTATATACAGTTTTTAGACATAAAGGTATTTCACACTTAATAGACTATAGTGCAGTATAAACACAACTTCTATATGCACTAGAAAATCAAAAAATTCATTTAACCCATTTTCTTGTAGTATTCACTCTGTTATGGTGGTCTGGACTTGAACCTCTAGTATCACTGAGGTAAGCCTCTACTAGATACTGGAACTTTTAAAATAAAACTAGAGACAAGAAAAATCTGAATAAACATATTTTATGCTGTTAGTCTTTAGCATACACATCATTTAAATATTTTATGCCTCATTTTTCATTTATTGGTGTAACCACAGAGTATTCAATAAAATGAGACATTCCCATAAAGGAAATAGAAATGATTATTTAATAGTGAAAGACCAGAAAATGCTTAATATGAAGGAGAGAAAAAAAAGATGTAACAGCTAGGTAGTAAGTAGGACAAAAATAAAGTTAATTTGGGTCAGAGAAGTTGGGCAGCAATGACCCGAACCACTGGAAAATTCAGAGGTATTTACTGTAAGAAATAGTATCTTAGAATTTTGATATGTTCTTAGTGAGAGTAGAACTCTGAAAAGAAAATGGGAGGCAATTTGGGATAGTTATGTACTATAGTCTCATAATACAAGTAAGTAAAATAATTGGTTATGCCCTCTACATGATGTAAACAAAACTAAATAAAAATAAAATATAACAGGCAGTGAAAGCTCATTGGAAAACAAAATCTTTCACAAGACTGTGCCAGTACTTAAAGGAAGCAAACCAATTTAAAGCAAATAACTTAAGGAGTATTATCAAAGGAAAAATAACAATCTCATATTTATGCATGCAGCATAATGAACTGAAAAACACAATAAGGCAAATACATTAGATTAGCATAATTTTATTTTACTATTCAAATTTATAAGTTGGAAATTGATTTTGTTTCAATTGCTGTATTCTCCCTGGATTTTACGTTCATGTTTATGTTCAAATTTGATACTATTCATTCCTTTCCATGGTTATTTGCCATGTGATATAATATATGAGTAGACACTGCCTGGTAAGTTTGCTGTTACTGAAAAATACTCATAATTATATTCAGTCAAAGTAGACATTAAAAGATATAATAGATTTACTTTCTTTGCTTTTGAATTAAACTTGTTTTATTACATCAAAAATACTGTTTGTCTAAAATTCCAGCTTTTTGAAGAATCATTAATCTACATAATCTTAATGATAATAATTATAGCAGGCATTTATTATGGAGTATCCTTTGATCAAAATTTTACTAGAAGACATAACTTTTAACATTATGGAGTATTCTTTGATCAAAATTCTACTAGAAGCATACCTTTTAATTTCTGAAATTAGACTTTTCCCCTATTCTCAGACTCAAGCCATAAATCTTCTCAAAGAATGAAAGAAAAACAATTTTTTTTTTTTTTGCTCTGTAACATTTGGATGTTCAAAGAAAATTAGGTGTACCTATTCATAAAGAAAATTCCCCCACAATGATAGCCATACAAATAACATTATATAGTTTGAAGTAGGCTTTTCATGAACCCTAGCAATTCAAGCAAACTGAAGAACCAATATTGGGGCACTCCTTTCTCTCACACTGAGCAAGTCATTGCACCAACAATAGAGCTAGAGATTTTAGTACTTTTAAAGTATAATGTTCAATACTTATTTCTTTACTTCCTCCTAGCATGATGTCTTAGAAATAATAAATACTAAGTGAAGTGATTGAAAATATATTATTAAAGATAAATTCTAAGTAGTATCCTACAGATGTCATAACATTAAATAATGAAAAATATGTTGAGATCCAGAACCATAATGCAGTGAAGATGATATAAAAACTTTTTTTGAATTTTTTCACTTGCTTTATTTTGCTTATCCATTTTGATTTAATGCGCCATACACAATGAAGTTTAAAGTACCCTGACAACTAAAGTTGTTAGACTTTATTTTTTTAAATTTCTATTTCTGTCCTTTTTAATTAGATGCTTAAGATGCAGATAAGAGGAGATATGGTTAGTTGTTAGTTGTAATTACCTCTAATAAATGAGGTTTACTAGAAAAAAAAACTATAATTATTAGGTACAGAGTTAGCTGGTGTTGGTGATAAAGCAATCATATAAAGCACCTTTATCAGTGGAATAACAGAAGAATCTCCACTCTAATAGCTAATAATTGTTAACATTTGTTGAATCCTTAATGTGTCAACCCCTGTGTTATTGAGCCTACAGATTTAACTCATTTAATCACCACAAAATTCATAAGGTAAGTTCTATGATGATTTTCACTTTAGAGACAAGGAAACAGAGGTAAAGAGAGTTTGGCTTATTTTTCTCAAGGTTCATACTTGCGAGCAGATGAATCCTAACTTGAACTCGGGCAGTCATGCTAAAATCCTCAGTGACAGTACCAATCTGTGTTCATGATGGAAAAGGAAGGCAAAGAAAGAAATAACTACCCAAAAATACATAGGTGAATTTAAGAGGATTGCATTAACTTCACATTTTTTTTCTTGAATGTAAATTAACCTATTTTGAAAGTTTTGCTAAAAAGGAAATTGTGTGGAAGCAGTGGTTCTTCTCTTTTTGTTGTTCTTGTTAATGCTCTATCGCTAACTTCAGGAGGAAGAAAACACTATTTATCCCATGAATATATATGTAAGTAGGGAAAATCACACACACATACTTAAGAAGGCATGTATAGACATGTTCACGATGTATAAACACTGTCAACAAAACTGCTTCAAAAGCCCAGGCATGTATTCCTAGTTTTCAATGAAAGATAAAAATGTGAAGAGAATTACCTATTTGTATCTCTGAGAGACATTTGCTACTTTCTTTAATTATAATAATTTCCCTGCGTTTAAATATTAGCCTCTGCAGTTTTATAGTTAATAATAGAATTAAAGGGGCACCTGGGTGGCTCAGTGGGTTGGGCCTCTGCCTTTGGCTCGGGTCATGATCTCAGGGTCCTGGGATCGAGCCCTGCATTGGGCTCTCTGCTCAGCGGCGAGCCTGCTTCCCTCTCTCTCTCTCTCTCTCTGCCTCTCTGCCTACTTGTGATCTTTGTCAAGTAAATAAATAAAATCTTTAAAAATAATAATAATAATAGAATTAATAATTGTTTCATAAGATATGTTGTTTCACAATAACACATCAAAA
This sequence comes from Mustela nigripes, assembly GCF_022355385.1. NCBI lineage: Eukaryota > Metazoa > Chordata > Mammalia > Carnivora > Mustelidae > Mustela > Mustela nigripes. The sequence goes on from NC_081566.1 coordinate 45,404,905, forward strand.
TAATAACTATAAGCACTGTCAATAGGATTTCAACCCAGCTTTATTATTGTCAGTTCTATTAATAATTAAATGACTTCCAAATTTATAATTTTAATTCAGAAGTTTAACCTGAACTCCATACTCATATATACCAGAACCTATTTCATATCTTCACTTCTCAGCTCAGCAGGCATTTTCAACTTAATAATGTTAAGCCCAGCACCAATGCTCTCCTTCAAATCTGCTCCTCCAAAAATCTTCCTCATCTCAATTAATGACAGATTAATTAACTACTTCCTTAAGTAGTTCAAGCCCCCAAACTTGTCATTTTCCTTAACACTGTTTCTCCCACACCCCAAATCTATTCCACCATCAAAGTTTTCTTAGTGTTCAAACACACCAAGAGTCCGTATGATTCCCCACATGTGCTCTGCTACAACCCTGAGCCAGGCCGCCATAATTATTCACTTGAAGTATTGGAATAGTTTTTATTACATGCTTCCATTTTTTACACATGTAGAGACTAGTTTCCACAAGGGAGCTAAAATAAAGGTTTTAAAATCAAAGGTAGATAAATGTCACCCCATTAACACTTTATTGGGTTAGGAGAGGGTAAAAGTCAAGACCCATGCAATGGCTTACAGACCTCCAGGGGTATGTTAACTACTGCCTGTTTTACTTCAACTATTTCCTCTTTCCTCCAGCTCATTCTGCTCCAGTGACACTGAACCTCCTCCCCAACCCCTCTGCTGTTCTATGACCATCTCTAAATACATTCACCTCAGTATCTGCTTTAACTCTTCATTTTGCCTAGAATGTTCTTCCTCCATATAATGATCTATCACTTTCTAAAATCTTCTATTCAAACAATTTTATACATGTGGTCTTTCCTCAACACTCTGTAAAATCAAACCCCACTCCTATATCTGTGATCCTTTGATCTGTATTAATTCTTTCTAGATCACTTCTCACTACATTATATTTATTTATTTACTTAATCATCAGCTATATATCCCTACTAGAATACAAACCCAAGAGAGTAATCTACATTTAGTTCACTCATGTACACATTTATTCTAGAATAGTACATGACAAGTTCTACACAAATGGTTATTGACTACAAAATGAATAAACAGATATGTAAAACATAAATAATTAGAGTTGTCATAGGAGTCCTTGGTGGTTTGAATTATATTGTTAAAGTTGTGAGTATAAATGTTCACTTAAATGTTATTACATATTATACACTAATAACTTAATAGTCTAACATGTTATGGTTCTAAATCTATTTTGGAATTGCTGAATTAACATTTTTAAAAATATTTTTAAACTCCCAAAACTTCAAATTAAACCTCTTAAGCCGAAACTTGAGATAGACATTATATGTTTGAGAAATTATTAGACTTTAGTTCAATATGAGGAATTTAAACATAAGACAAATTTAAGGCAAAGAGAAACAAATGTAAGGCAAATTAAGATCTTAAAGGAAATATTGTAGAGAAAATATAATGTTTTAATTCTAGGTACCTGAGATAATTTATTGACTTTTCATTTTTATTTCCTTCTTTCTCTTTCTTTTCTCTCTCTTGTTCACTTTTTTGGTTTGTTAACATAATTATATCTGCCTGATTTCTTATTGACCTAATTTCCTGTTTACACTTTTAAAATATTTTATCTTAGGTTCTTTGCTAAACTGACTCCTCATGGTTCAATTGTTCTCAGATAGATTTCCTCTGACCACAATAGTGAAGTCACTTCCCATGATCACTCTAGTATTTACTCTGTTTTTACTTCCTAGGATCAAACACAGAAATAATGTGCTTATTTCTGGTCTTTCCCAGTACCATGTAGGCTACAGGAGGAAGAGTCCTTCGCTCCTATATGACTGCCTATATACATTGTCCCCAGGAATGCTGCATTAGATTTTCATCTTTATAGCTCTCTGTGGGTCAGCCCCCCATGATTCCTACTATTTCCTCATCTCTAATTACAGTTGCATCCACCTGCCTTAACTATCATCCACTCCCTGGAGTCCCATTGTCCTCATTGTTATCAGTTTGCACAGTTCTGTTTTGGCATTGCCACCAGCCAAGAGAAGAAAGTCACCACTGATTTTATGCATGACGTTGGTAATCCTTTCACAAGGCATTCATTCCCACACCCTCCTATAGAATACAATAATTTTGCGGGTCTTCTGGTTTTAGATAATATACTCATTTTAACGTGCTCACTTCTCTAAATCTTTTAATCTCACAACCCACTATCTGCTATGGCAATTTCAGTCTTTCTACAACATTTAATGTGGACTTGCACTTTTTCCATGCTTCTCAGAGCCATATTAGTAATATGTTTGTACTGTCTTTGGGGGTCCTTTGGGAGAGTTCTATCCTGAATGCTATAAATGTGTTCTCAAATCAATCAACATTTTTTCATCCAATTTATGTTCTGCTCACTTGATGAAGCTCACTACATACTTTCTTGTCCCTGCCAGTACATGTTTGGCTAGATTCTGAAGGCATTTTGACATCTAATTTATTTAATGTTTTATTAAGCTGAGTACATCCACAGGGAAATTACATTGTGACAAGCCTAGCTAGTGGCCTAGTGGCTGGGAGGGAAGGTGAGTGAAGTCTTACTTTATCCTGCGAAGGGAAGCCTTTGCGTTGTCTTCAAGCAATACAGCCCTTATAGTGAACTCCAGTCCACTTCTCTAGGCTCAAAGATTCTGGGTTACCTGAAGAGCCAACATTTTCAGTACATAAACCCAGCCCTCATGCCATATAGGAGGGTCCAATTCTTTCTAATGGCCTCACTGAGCATAGCAGATCTATCTCAGCTAAGATTCTTAGGAATCTGCTACTTTTATTATTAGGTGAGGGGCCCAGGACTCTGATTTCTCTTCTGATAAGAAACTCTTTAATTGTTACTAAGGAGGTCTCTGGCTTTCACCTTTGGTGATCAGTTGCTGATTAATCATTCTCAGCTTTTCCTTATCTTTTTTCAAATGCATTATCCATACTCAGCAATAACCACACAATCCCACTATCCTTATGGTTACTATTTCTTACCGCCCGCCTTTTTTTTTTTTTTTTACAGAAGTCTTTTATATCTAATATTATAGCTAATTCCCTTCCATTAGAAATCCATCACACCTTAACACAAAAAAAAATTCACAGTTGCAATGCTTTGTCATGCCAGGTACTATCCATATTCCCTCTGTCAGTGATAATGGTAACCTCATGGCCAGCAAGTTAATGTGTGATCTATCTCCAAACTCTTGTTAGCATACGTTTTTTTTTCAGCCTGTACAAGAAGAGTTTGGATAAGACTGGGCAGAGGGAGAAATTGAACCTAGATGTGGTCTCTGTCAAGGCTCTCTGCTAACTATCCATGGAGCTCTAAAATTGAGAAAGCCTGTTAGAATGGCCCCATTTGAGTCAAGAGGTGATATTCATACCCCCATGTCAAACAGTCAGTAGGTGTGGGATTCCCAGGAAGAAAAAAATGGCATTTCATAAAATGCCTCTTTTCAGTGGAGTCATTTTCCAAGGAGAGCCAATAACTCAGTGGGGACTGCTAGCAACTTTCCCAGGTCAGGGCGAAATAAACACTCATTTGTGATGTTGGATGTAGTGGTGCATCCAATAATCCACCTCAGAGACAGTTAAAGGAAGTGTCTACAGGATACCTAGAGCAGAAGTAGAGGAAACTATTTTATGTTCTATTTTAATGCCCTACTTTCAGAGCTCACAGAGTTAACCCTGAAAGTACATGTACTATAGGGAGTTAGGTAGGATTCAGGATCTCAACAGAGAACTTTGGACTTGAGATAGCAGATTTTAGATTTATAAATTCAGTGGTTGTTATTGTGGTTTAGGTGACTTCAACCAGGAACAATCCAGACTCATAGTGCCCTGGTGAGCACTAATGTGTAAGTACAAAGAAAGAAGTACATGGGGACATATATGTGAGGTAGCAAGATAGTTACAAAGGAGCAGGATTACCATTTTTAGCCTACTCAATCACCAGAACTTTGATATTTAAACAAGACTTTTAATTCACTTTAATATTGACTTAGTAGAACTTTAGTGATGTTTTACTAAATTTGTTGAAATTAGAATAAATGAATAATAGATATATTGCAATTTGAAATAAGAGTTCTTAAGTGTGGTACTTCAGAAAAATCTTTAATATTTTATTTTTAATAAATTTTTATAAATCAAATTGACTCCACCATCCTTTGTTTCATAAGAAAAAAATGTGCCACTATATTTTTTAAAAGCTGTTGCTTGTGGGTGCCTGAGTGGCTCAGTAGGTTAAGTCTCTGCCTTAGGCTCAGGTCATGACCTCAGGATCCTGGGATCAAGCCCCGTATCAGGCTCTCTGCTCAGCAGGGAGCCTGCTTCCCACCCCTCTCTGCCTTCTTGTGATCTCTATATGTCAAATAAATAAATAAAAAATCTTAAAAAATAGAAAGCTGTTGCTTGTATTGTACATGTCTTTTATTAAGCCTAAAGGAGATTCTGAATGATCCAGTATATTGCCAATAAATGGAGGTAGTTGAGTGAAATAAATACATATAAAACCTTTCATAGATTTTTATTACATTTTAGTTATAAGTGTGTCAATGAATAAATGATCATTTCTGTTATCTAATTATTTATTGGTATCCCATTAATATAAAATAACTAAGCAAATAAATACTAATAACATCATTAAACTAATAAACATAAAAAGCAGATAAAAGTATAATTACTTTCATCATAACTCCTATAATTCCCCAGATTATACGGTTAAATTCTGGTTTAAATACACTAACCTATACACAGTTTCTCGTGATGGCTAAAGAGGTAAGATAACATGAATTGATATTTTCATGTGTTCATTATCTCAACTCCAAATCTAAAGCACAGACTATCCAAATCATTAAATTAGGAACAAAAGTATCTTTTGGGGGTAGGTACTATTTTTATTTTATTTAATTTTGTGCTTTGGAGTAGACATTTGTCAAATTCCATGTACTTACCTATATCTTCCTCCTCTACTCAAGCTTTGATATTCACACTCATGTAAAAGTTCATCCGAGGTTATGCTTTTCCCAAATACCCATCCCCACCCACAAGGAAAGCAACTGAACCAAGGGTGGTACCTTACCATAGACATTCAAATCACTGGCCAATCAGATTCTTTATCACTTGATGATTTGAACTAAAAAGCAGAGAACCTGTTATTAGAAACCTGTTAGTAGGTTTAGAGCAGTATGTTTGGTAAAATGAGAGCAAGGCAAATACTTTAGAGAAATCAGTGACAAAAGGAAATAAAACAACGGTCCACGGAGATTTCTGTTGAAGAAAATGTTCTTTGTCCATGATATTCTAATGTTCAGTTAGCTGCTCTTTGCCCTGACCTTACCTTTTCCCCCCTTTTCTTGCTTGGGCTTTATTTAAGCAAGTGTTTATTTACGTAACTATCTCCCTTCACTCAAAATAATTTGAGTGGTTTCTGTTCTTTGCAATAGCCATGCTTTATTTGGAAATATTGCTGAATCTCTTAAAAGCTAAATGTGAACAAGACTGCTCTTTTCTCAAACTAGTGCAGTTCGTTTTATATAAAGCAGTTGGGTATGGGAGGCAAGAAGTTCACACAAGACTTTACCAGAAGACCATATATAGCAGATATCTAAGCAAAGGGGCAGGGACACTTACTTTTAAAGTAGAGGGAAAGAGATTAAACAAACAAACAAACAAACAAAAAACCAAACAGACAAAAAACTAAATGAAAACATCAAGGTGAATTATAAGTTATACTAGAGTGTTGATAATTGACTATGAAACAGATGAGAATGTATAAGAGACTTAGGGTGAATGTAAACAAAGATTCCAATAAGAAGAAGGTCAAGAAGTATGAAAATATTTTACAGAAGACTATATAGATAGGGCACCAGAGTGTGGTGATGCCACAATGTGGTCGCATGGGGACGTTAATGTAAGAAAGTTGAATCTTACATAATAGACGACTGAGGTACCATGGTATAGGACTTTCCCATTGCTACTGTAATAAATTGCCACAAAATCTGTGGTTTAAAATAACAAAAATGATCATCTGAAGTTCTGGAAGTCAGAGTGAAACATCAGTGGCTAAAATCAGTGTCTGGAGACCTGAACTCCTCCTAGAGTCTCCAGAGGAAAATTGTGGCCTTTTATCTTCTTTGTGTACCGACCTATACTCTTTGGTTAGTGGCCTCTTGCCCCATCTTCAAAGCCTTCAGTGTAACATCTCTCTTTTCTGACTTCTACCTCAGTGCTAACTCATTGTCTCTGACACTGATTATCCTTGCCTCCCTGATGACCCTAATGATTACATTAGACCCACTCAGATAAAACAAGATAATTCTTTCTCAGAATCCTTAACTTAATCACATACATAAAATCCCTTTTTACCATAGAAGGTAACATATTCATGTGCTATGGGGATTAGGACATAAACATCTTTGGGGGAGGGGCAATTATTCAGCCAACTCCATAAAGATTGTGTCCATCTGAGGGAAATAGTAGAGAAAATATTTTAGATATAGAAATTAAGAACATTCATCTTGACATAAGAGATCTAGAATTCAGGCCAATTCTGCTAATGCCTATCTTAAATAAAATGCCTTAGAATCATAGTTTCTTTAAATACATATTCAGAATAATTTTTCATTCATTTCTGGAGTATTATAAGGCATGTGCGTGCATATGATATTTCATGGTACACATGCATAGGACAGATACATACCAAGGTGGCCATAAAATTAATCATCACATATGATTTCTCCCTGAAATTCCTAAATTATTTTTTTTAGACGTAGACAAGGTTATTCTCAATTGTTTTAATATAATGGCTAAGGAAATAGAACAAGTAAAATGATTAAAAGAATAAAGTAAAAATTTAATACAAAGGAACTGTGAGAAATCACTTAATCTGATTTCATAACGTTGTGCAGCTATAGTAAATAACACTTGGACAATGTTAGAGGGAGAAACACATAGATGAAAGGAGCTTAAAGGAGAACTCAGAAGTAAACCTACAAAAACATGCCCAAGGAAAGACACCCTTTTCAACAAAAGGTGGCAGAACAATTACAAATCCATAGACCAAAAAAGAAAAGAAAAAGTAAAAAAAAAAAAGAAGAATGAAAAAGAAAAAAAAGGAGCTAACCTCAATATAAACCTCATATCTTACACAATTAACCTATAATAGATCACAGAGCTTAATGTACATTGTCAAACTATAAAACATTTTAGAAAAAAAAAATAAAAAAGAAAATTTAGGGGTTGGTAAAAAGTTCTCAGACTTGATACCAAAAGTTCAATCCAGGGAAAATCAGGGAAAATCTGATAAATTAAGTGATTTTTTTCTCACTCTGTGAAAGACCCTGTTAAAAGGATAAATCGACAAGCTACAGATTGAGAGAAAACATTAACACACAGTGTATCCAGCACAGACTAGTATATACATGATATAAAGAGTTCTCAAAATTCAAAGTAAATTTTAAAAAGCACACAATTCAATTATAACATCAACAAAGGACATGAAGCAATATTTGACCATAAATATACATACAAGTAATTACATGAAAAGATATTCAACATCATTACCCATTAGACTAATGTCAATTAAAATCACAATCAGATGTCACTATACACTTAGCAGAATGGCTAGAAGAAGTGACAACACTAACTGCCGGTGAGTATCACTAACATGTTATTGGTGGGAATATAAAATGGCACACATACTTTGGAAACCACTTCGGAAATTTCTGGAAAACAAAACAAAACAAAACAAAACTGAACCTGCAACTAATATATGACTGAGTAATTGCAATCTTGGGTATTTATCCTATAGACGCAAAGACTTCAAGGTTCACACACAAACTTACAAAAATATTTATAGCATCTTCATTTGGAACAGCCCCAAACTGGAAACAACTCAAATATTCTCAACTGGTAAATGAATTAAGCAACTTTGATACATACCTAGCATGGAACAGTACTCAGAAAGAAATTCTTCATACACACTTCAACCTGCATGAATCTCCAGAGAATTAAACCAAGTAAAATAATCTCCCAAAAGACTATATATTTTATGATTCTATGTATATGATGTTGTTGAAACAACCTAATTATGAAATTGGGAGAACAAATTAGTAGTTGCTGGGGTTTAAGAGTGGGAGTGTTGGGTGGGAGGAAAGAGTGTGATTATAGGACAACATAAGGGATCCTAGTGGTGATGGGAATGAGCTCGATCTTGACTGTATTAGTGTAACATCTTGGTTGTTACATTGTGCTATAATTTTGCAGTAAGTTACTATTAGGGGAAACTGAGTAAAGAATACACAAGATTAGTTTCTACATTATTTTTTCCAACTGAATGTGAATCTATAATTACGTTAAAACACAAAGTTTAATTTAAAAATGTCTGTGACAATAAATTTTTTTAAAAAATCACCTCAGTTAAGTTAGTCAGCATGTTTCTCAAGAATCTCTCTGGGAGAAGTCTGGGTATGTTGGACAATGGGGATATTTTTCCCCTAAAAACATGAACAAATGTTTAAAGGTATTGTTATGTTAAATTCATTTAATCATTTTAAAATATTTTAAATATTTACCTTATTAAAATAAAGAGGTGTTTCTAAATTAAATTTTTTTATCTAGGATTTGTATATCTTTGAAATATATTTAGCAAATTGATCTTTTATGTAGCATCATGACTAGGGAAACACATGTATTATTCTGTTCATTTATTAGAAACTTGAGAAAATCAAATTTTTTTTTTTTTTTTTTTTAACTGAGATGTGACACAGGGCATTATATAAGTTTCAGGCATACAACATAATGATTAATATTTGTATATGTTGAAATGATCACCACAGTAAGTCTGGTTGAATCCACATCAGTTTTTAAAATGTGTACTTTATATGCTTGATTAATAAAGCTTTTAGAATTGAGATGCAAGCTCACAATGGATTTTCCATGCCTGCATTTTCTCATTGCTTTTGGAAACTCCCACCATTTGGTTGCTGTGATAAAATTTTTGGCAGATTCACTCGATTTAACATGCTAAATTCCTCTTTCTTTAAAAAAAAAAAAAGAGTCTCTTAGTCATCAGAATAGTTCATGTTCAATGCAGTTCAAACTATTTCTCTAGATTACTTTTCTATCATTCAATGTTGATTCAATGCAACTAACCAAAAGATGTAACAAATGTACAAATATCCGCATTAACATAATATTAAGAATAATGCTTCAGGACTTTGCTTACAGAGGAACTTTTTAAAAATAGATCTGAAAAGTCTCTTGGGAATTCTGGTACTTCTAACAAAAATAATAGAAAATATTAAGTTTGAATGATGTTTTCTTTAATTGCACAGCACTATGCATTTTAATTTCCTCTAATATTTTCACTCTTACCTGTCTTCACTATTTACTTGTCATTACCTATAATTGTTTTGATAAATGTGCATTTGATGGTTCATTACACATTTCTTATTTTTCTCTGTAACTTATCAATAATTCATTATGTTTACTATTGCTGTCTATTTTGTAATTAATTAGTATTATGTTATTAAACAATCCTATTAATGCAATGTTATAGAATGCCAAAATCTGAGAAATAAATGTATAATTCATATTTTAAAGAAAATTTGTAAATGGACTGTGTCTATAAGAACGATTCTTCAACTAAAAACTAAAAAACATGGAATGTTAGTATTGGCCTTATCCTAGATTCAAATTTTTGTGCTTAGAAAACACCAAGAAAAATTTCAGCAAATATCCAAACAGATCACCCTGTTGCTTTTTGTAGAGATCTTTCCTGACCACATGATCTAAAACTGCAACTTATCCTTAACAATTTTTTACTTTCCAGCTGTTTTCTTCATATGCATTGTCATTATTTCACATATTACATATTTTACTGATTTCTATTTTCCACATTTTGTACCAGAGTATAGGCTCTATGTGGCAGAAACTTTGTTCTTACTTATTTAAAATTATTATTGAAGTATCTTGATAACTTACCTAAAGAATTATTTTGAAAAGAAAATTTGGTTTAAAACCTTTTGCAAGACATGGGGCAGGAGATCACATGAAAAATTCAAAGGAAAACAGGGCTATAAACACTAAAAGTAGATGAATGGAATTTAAAGACAAAAGCTGAAGTTTATTCTAGTATCTCAAATTGATGGCATATTTTCTATCAAAATATAAATTGCCAAGATGACTCATAAAGATGTGGACAACCTGAACAGGCTGTTTCAATAAAAATAAATCGAAAAGATTTACAAAGGATTACCAGACCCAGACAGTTTTACAGACTATTTCTACCCAAAATTTAAGGTTGCTATTTTTTTTTTTTTTTCCCTGACCAACATCCTTGCTTTTCCTGAAACACACCAGACAAGTTTCCCTCTCTGGGTCTTTGTACACACTATTCTGTCTCCCTAGAGGCTCTTCCCTTGAACCTCATGGTTCAAATGTCACCTCTCATTAAGACCTGCCCAAAACACCCAACTCAAAATTGCCATGGTCCATTCCTACCGGGTACTTCCTATTTACCCTTCTTAATTCCTTTTTTCTTTTCTTTTTTTCTTTTGTTAAAGATTTTATTTACTTACCAGAGAGAGAGAGAGAGTGAGTGCACACAAACAGGAGGACCAGCAGGCAGAGGGAGAGGCAGACTCCCTGCCGAGCAAGGATCCAGATGAGGGACTGGATCCCAGGACCTGGGGATCATGACCTGAGCCAAACGCAGCCACGCTGAACCAACTGAGCCACCTAGGCATCCTCTTTAATTCCTTTTTTCCACACAACTAAATACCATCTATGGTGCCATATAATTTACTTGTTAAATACACTTATTATCCCTACACATACACATAAATACACACTGGAATGAAAACAAAGTGAACACAAGAAGTTTTGTCTCTTTTGTTCACCACTTATTTCTGCTGCCTTAATACATACCAACTGTGATTTCTCGAATGAATAAATATTTAGGAGCCAAGCATTTATCTTTTACACTCCTTGAAATTCTTTTCACATAGAAAAAAGAACACTTACCTTTTCAGGATTATTTGAGGGAAAAATGTTTCTTCTTTCTTCTTCTCATTGGCTCCTCCCTTTGGGAAAAGAAGGACATTTGATTGGTGAGAAGAGAAAGAACACCAATGGGCATGAATAGTACAATTCCTTTGCTCTATTTTTCTACTTTATTCTCACTTTCACTCAGAAATGTCATAAATACATGGACTTCAAATCAATACAATTTGGGACTAGAAAATGGAAAAAAAAAGAAAATGGTAAATCACTAAGGTATTGCCAATTAAATAAGTAACAATTTAGTATTACTGTTAAAAATACTATTTTACAACTTTATAATGACTATTCTAGCTAATGCAATATCCTGTCAAATAACACCAGGTTGTATTTCAGGAAACTTGTAGGGCAGCGAAAAATTTATAATTCTTTATAAAACTATAAAAGCCAAGATTCTAAGGATATTTTAGAAATCTATTACTTTTTAATGGATCAGTCATACTTTTTAATAGATCAGTCATAACTACTGAAATGTGAAATATTTTAATAAAAATTTCAATGATAGGAAAGATAAAACAAAATCTATAAGCTGAGTTTGTTAGTATTTATATTTGTATGGAAAAGATAACACATATGGAATCATTTAAGTAAAATCAAGTATTAGAAGCAATAAGTAAAATGTTATAAAATGAGTAAATAAGGTTTATAAATATTCTTTTGGAGATCTGCCATGGTCATGCTGTGAAATGGTAAAAGCAATTTTCTAAAAATATTACTTATGACATGATTTTTTCCATATCAGCAAAACAAATATACCTTTATTAATTTTAAAAATTCTAATTAAATAACATTAAAACATTTTTAAAGTCAGAAGACATTTGGTGAAATCAAAGTTAGAATACCTGTCATTATGGATCATTTAGCCTGGCAATTGAATAAACAAAATTTGCTGTGTTGGCAGAGTTTAATTTTGCTGCCACGTGAAGTTGATGTCTCTAAGCAAAATCCATTCAACCAAACAGTGCATTTTCTTATTGTACAGAACATAAAAATGCATAATGAATACCCAGTTACATGGTGATGCTTGAACAGCAGTTAACACTTGGCTTGATTATAATAAGTTAACATTATCTTCAGTTTTGTTTAAATAATATAACAATTGCATTATTCCTAAGAGGTGTTTTTTTAAGTGTGCAAACATAGATTAAATTTAAAAATGCCCTTTATTTAGCAGTTAACATTGCAAGTTAATAGAGTTTTTCAACTATTCATAGCAAGGTTTTCTACATAGCACTCCTTAATTTTACGGGGTATCCTCATATAATGAACTGTATCCCCATTTAATGAACTGTAATCTGAAAGTGTGTGCTATGGAATGGGCTAGCTCAGAGTCCTGATTTAAAAAAAAAAAAAAAGAATTTTTTTTTTTCTTATCAGGAGGATGCCCTAGTTTAGAGTACTTTTGCTCAGGAAAAGAGGGACTCAGCTTCCTGGTTTAACTTTATCCATCCTCAGAATCATAATTCTACTTGTTAGAATATATAGAAATGGTATAATGCAGGCTTAGTTGCAGACCACCTGGAGGTTAGTCAGTTTGGCCTATCTTTCTGGTTGCCATGCTCTCCAGAATCTGTTTCCCTAGGTTGTTATTTTCGGTTCTCCTTTCCTCCATAGTCACACTCAACAATCACCACCACGGCAGCGAATGAAACAAAGTTCGCGTTAATGAGAACCAACAATACGATCCTGTACCCAATGCCAGAAAACTGTCTGCTGCTAAAGAAATCTAACAGCAACACAAACCTTTGGTTACCCTTTGTTTCTACTCCATAACCCCTTTTTCCCAGTTTCTGAAATCAATGACACTCACGTTACCCTCTTATTGCTCTATCCTACAAAAGCCAGCTCTCCCTGGATACCTTCCCCCGCACTCCATAATCTTTAGCCAAGTTCAGATCCTGAAAGAGGACACAGATCGCAAAAGTAATCACACATTGCCCTGGTGATAAAATGTCATAGAGATGAAAATGCATTAGAAACAAAACTTTGTATGCAGCATTTTTGAGGACATAAAATTATGATTAGATTTGATTTGAATTTGAACCAAATGCTAATATTTCTATCATGTTGCTATGACAGGCATGTGACTCACTTCTAAATTCATTCTTAGGAGTGCCTGGGTGGCTCAGCTGATTAAGCCTCAGACTCTTCGTTTCAACTCAGGTCATGATCATAGGGCTGTGGGATCAAGCCTGGATTAACACTCTGTACTCAGTGGGAGTCTGCTTAAGATTCACTCTCTCTCTCTCTCCCTTCCTCTGCCCCTTGCCCTACTCCCACATTTTCTCTCTTTCTCTCAAATAATAAATATTTAAATTCATTTTTATATTTTGTTTAAATACTTTTCATGAACATATTTCCTTAAAATGAATGATTGCATATAGTTTTTCTTTCCAATGTAAAAATTGTTTTTGCTACTATATGTTAAGGAGAAATACTGATGATAATAGAACTAAATATTTATGAAAAGTATCTTGATTCATGATAATTTTTAAACATTTTTCTTTTTGTTACTTGAATTCTCAAATAATAGCACTAAAAATTGACTACTTCCTGTTTTGAATAAATCAAGATATTGTGAGAAATATTTGGTAAGTAGATGGGGGTGGTGCTTGTACAACCTTGTGGATGGACTAAAATTCAGGTAATTATTCACTTTAAAAGGGTGACTATATGCTACATGAATTTTGTCCCAGTAAATTACTAAAAATATATATATTGTTCAACATTGTATCTTTTATAAATGCCCCAGAGGATTACTTACAAAGTAAACCTTATTTAGTTAATTCATGGTTTTAAAAATATACCGGCATGTTATGCAATTCAGAGAATACAGACGACTATTTAATATTTATTAGACTATATTCTTGCATTCCCAAATTTCCCTAATTTTTGATTAGTCTAATTAAAAGTTTTGTAATCAAGCTGTTACAAGGTAGAGGAGGGACAGTAAAGTATCCTCCAGACTGAGAAAACATTTGAGACCAAAAAAAAAAGAGAATGAAGCAAGGTACTGCATACCACTTACACAGAGTTTTATGCAGGGTAACTTACTGACGGGGGAATTAGGCAGAGAGACAACCCAGACGCCATGCAACTATTCTCCACCAAGCCAGACCTTAACCCACAGCTTTTATAGAGCAAGGGGCATTGTGCTGAGGTCAAAGGGCAATTATCTAAATGGTGCCCTCTGTGCACCAGATGATCTCTACTAGTTCTCTAAAGTGGAGCTTCCTGGTGCCCCTTTAGGGAAGGTCAGAACAAGCCTACCCACATCCTGGTCAGGGCTTACATTATCCTGCAGTGGGTCTGGAACCTGTGGCCCAAAGGGAGTCATTTTGAGGGCATGAACAAGAGGGAGGGCTAATGATAGAGTCAATGTTGTCAGCAGCCCCCACACAGGCAAAGCTTGAGATCAAGTAAAATTGAAAGTTATCTCATATTTTGTCCTTAGTATCCAACTAGCATTTGTGACAATGAGTTAGAGAATGTTGGTTGTGAAACAATTATAGCAGCACGATGACAAGAATGTATATTAAATAATGAGAGTGTATTAATTCCTTTGTATTAATTATCTGGAAACCTCTTAGCAACCCTACAAGGTAATTATTGTCATTCTATTCATATATGAATAAACTGTGGTTTCGATTATTCAGCCTAATGTTATTGACCATGAAATCTGAGCACTTTTATTTTCACCAGGATACTTGTATAAATCCATGAAAGGTATGCTTCTGAAAAATAACAGTCTATAACGGTGTACTAAATCTATAACCAAAATTAGTTGTAGGAACCTTTCAATATATTCAATGAATGCCTCTGGCTATCTGCAAATTCTGGGAAAGTGCATTAAAGGATGGAATCTGTACGTTGAACAAGGACAGTTAAGTGGGACATAATAAAAACACACTTTATATTTCTCTCCCACACTTCCTGAATATATACATGGCAAGGAAATTATTTTTCTTGTAATTAAATGAAAACTCTGGCAAAGTCCAAGGCTGCTTTCATTCATCAAGCCCAGCTTCTTTTCAGCATTTTCAATGACCCCTTCGATATATTAATTAAGACTTACTCTTCACTCAGAAGAATCACCTTCCTCTTGATTCTTCCAGCTGGAATCTATCAGTGGACTTGACACCTACATGGAAGGAAGTGTGGTTGGCTTGGTTTTTTGCTCACTTCTTCTGCCCCTTCCTAGTCTTCTGGCTAACTGCCATTGCCCACATCTCTGGGATTGGAGTCAAAATTTCTTATTTGAACGGGACAATTGCAAGATACCCCCCACCCTTTTTTGTAGACCTGCCTGATACTTAAAACCATTTTTTCTCACTGGCTCATCACACGTTTCCTCCGAGGATCTGCTGACATTTATCAGAGGAGATACTTGGGGCAATGTGGTTCCTTTCTTTCAGCAGCCTCATCCACTCTCCATTTGGACGCTTTTATTTTAGTCCACATTCTATTAGTATCCCATTATCTTCTGATAAAAATTTCTTGTCTAGAATGTACACCCAGAGCAAATATTTCCCCCATGTATTCCACATGGAACACTCCCTGATTTACACATGATCAACTTTCTTGATCCTATGAATTTTAAGAGTGGTCTAAGTGATTCCCATCTCCTTTAATTTAATAATCTCCCTTAACTTGCTGTTTGGAGTTCTAGAATTGCCCTTAAGCATTTAAAATCCACTGTATGCTGATACCTCAGGTAAATCCTTAATTAAATATCTAGTTACAGGAAATAAAGAGGATGCTGAATTCTATCTAACCTATCCATTCACCTCAGAGTGTAGATGTGTGTGTGTGTGTGTGTGTGTGTATGCATGTGCATGCATATATATGGCTATTTCTGTGAAGACACTACAATTCACTAAAATGTATCTCACCATAAGTACATTAGGATGAGAAGATGTCTCCCTTATTTAACATTTCATCTTTCACAAAATTTCCTATTCCTCTGAGGCTAAAGGTATTTGAATATGTGAACCTTTCCTCCATTTAATGGACAATCAATAAGGGGGTTCTTGGTTGAAACTTCTCTATCTTACTCATTAAAACATTAGTTTTAGGTGGGAGAAGCGGGGTGGGGTTATGGACATTGGGGAGGGTATGTGCTTT
>NC_081566.1:45431142-45461188 GCF_022355385.1 Mustela nigripes
GGGTATGTGCTTTGGTGAGTGCTGTGAAGTGTGTAAACCTGGTGATTCACAGACCTGTACCCCTGGGGATAAAAATATATGTTTATAAAAAATAAATAAATAAATAAATTAATAAAAGAACTGTTGGATTTTGTGGTTAGGTTTGACAGGATCTGAGTCCAGTTCCTGCTGTCTCAAAACCACCCATCTGAATCAAAACCAAACCATGATCCAAGACATCTAAGGAGAAATGATCTTTCTCATGATATTATCCCGCTATTACCAGCATTTTAATTTTAATGTTCACAAGAGATTTGTCTACATTCACTGCCTTCCGTATGTCCCTTTTACTTTATTCCAATATCATTTGCAATAGCTTCCACGTCAATGAACTTACATGATCGACCAAGGAAAAAGAACACTGAGAAGAAAGAAGACATAACTAAAAATAAACATACGGATTGAAAAGGTAATGTTTTTACGTTAACTGGGTAATTTTAAAATTGTAGAATAATACACTGACATCATTGCTTAAAGGATTTAAATCTTTAATGAACTATATTCTTATATAAACATAAACTGTAGAAGCTGACTAATAAAAAATTATTTAAGTAACTTCAAGGGTAATTCAAGTATATTCCCTTTAAAAATCAACAGCCATAGATAGTTCCTTTTGGCATATGTCAAAAAATCCTACCAAATATAAAATAAATATTCTGAAATAAGAAAAAAAATAACTTTCATTTAAGTGGTGAAGAAAGGAAAACTGTAAGTTGTTAATTTTTTTAAAAAATGCATAAATCCAAAATCTAATATTAACAAATTGTGCAATGTTAAAAAATGATATGCTATGATCTAACAATATATTTTGCAGGAATGCAAAGAAGGCTTAAAATTTAAAAATTGACTAATGTAATTCAAAACGATTTAAAGAAAAAAATTTACCTAAATATTATTAATCACCTACAGCTGGGCATATATATATATATGTATGTGCATGTATCAGCATATTGATGTGTGTCTATATACATACATATATAAATATGTGTATATATTTATATTTATTAATTTTATTTATTTATAAATTTATTATATAAACTTAGTGTAGAAAATAATTCTTTTAATCCAATATGGAAATTATGGAGTTAATGCTATAGAAAAGTTAGATATCCAGTTCAAAAATGGAAAGATGCATTCCTATATGCCAATAAATTCCAACATGATGAAAATACATGTGACAATTCAAGGTGGAAGAGATTTTCATATTCATTTTTTAACACCTGAAGTAAAAAAAAAAGGTAACCTATAAAGGAAAATATAAGGATATGTTAATTATTTATATGGAAATATAAAAATTATGAAAAATAATATTATAACCAAAGTTAAAATTCCATACACAAAAAGATATTTCATGTATATAAGTGAATATACATACAAATAAATGTATATGAATAATATATACACGTAAGTATGTGGGTGTATAATACATATATAATTGCTAAATTAAAAAGACCATCCCATGAAAATGTGTGTAGGATATATGAACTGCCAGTTCAGAAAAAGGATGCTTGAAAAACAAATAAATATTAAAAGTATTCTCATCTTCATAATTTGGTTAAATATACACATATGTGTATTTATATACTTTGTACTGTCATTTTCAGCTATTGCATTAGAGAAATTAAAAGACCTGAAAAAAAAACATGTGTTACTAAAGATATAGAACAATAAGCAATTTTTTTTAGTTGTATTTTTGTTTGTTTGTTTTTGTTTTTTTTCAGGTTTTTTTAATTGAACAATAAGTAATTTCATTCACTGATAGAATACATACTATACAACCACTTTGGAGAACATATTGGCAATCTGTAATAAATTTTCTATCAATTCTCTGGAATTACACTTGGTAAAATCTCTTACATGTATGCAAAGAGATATTTACAAGTATTGGTGTAATGATAAATTTTTGGCAGACAGATCTTCCAGTGTAATACCAACATGAATTTTAGTTATTTTGTTTATATTAACAAGCATGAAAAAAGTGAAGCAACTAAGATGTACAGCAGACCTACCCTCATTTGTCAATCATGTGAGCTGAATCAGACAATAGTTTCTAACATTTAAAGTACATTTCTTCTCCTTGTGTGCCAATCACAATATAAAGGCTACACATAACTTTATTTTAATCTGCATTATTAACATTTTCCCTTTATTGTCTTCAATCTAAAGAGATTTATGAAATTATGAAATAAAAACAGTAAGACAAGTCTTATCTATAGTGTTTGCCCATCTCCATGTATAAATATACTCACAATGTCTTAATTCAATGTAGCAATATAACACCATTGAACAGGGAATTGGGAGAGATGTGTAGTAACAAACCATTACATAAAATTTTTATTGCACACATACTGTAAGTATGAAAAAAAAACCCTCCTGGATCACAGTTATTAGCTAAATATAATACACAAAATAAAGAACTGATGAGCTTAGGGCATTTATTACCTTTATTTCTAATACAACCATTTAATTGTAAGGTTATATAATTTCATTTTTAAATTGCCTTGTTTAATAATTGTTTGCAAAATTTCTGAAATGTTGAAAACTGACTTTTGTGAGTTGTTGGGGCCCATTCCAGCCTACCACCAGATGTACGGTTAACACTACAAAGTTTCCTGTAAATGTGAGATATTAGAAATAAATTACTTAAAAATAATTGGAGATCAGATGACAATATGACAGATGCTATGAGGTAGTACAAATTATCTATCTTGAATAAATTCATCACTTCAGTGCTTAGTTTTTAGTATAAATGTGACTATTGCAACACCAGATTAGTACAAAGAACTCACTCACTGAGGCTGACTGTTTTTCAATTTCTTAGAGTCTGATAAAGAAATTAATTGCTATTTTACTTAAGACAATTATTATATATGGTTTCACTCATATGTGGAACATAAGGAATAGTGTGGAGGACCATAGGGGAAGGAAGAAATCAGAGAAGTAGACAAACGATGAGAGACTCTGGACTCTGGGAAACAAACTGAGGGTTACAGAAGGGAGGGGGTGGGGGATGGGGTACCCAGTGTGATGAGCACTGAGTGTTATATACAACTAACAAACCATTGAACCCTACATCAAAAATTAATGATGTACTATATGTTGGCTAACAGAACATAGTAATAATTAAAACAAAAAAACAAAAAAACAACTTTCACAGTGGGAAACACAGGAACAAATACTTTACAGAATTCAGCCACTAGTAAATTAAACTCCATTTTACTACCTCAAATATTAGTAAATCCTAACTTCAGCTTCTACTTGTGTCAGAAATCTAGCAGTGATAAATAGATTTCAATTAGAAATCACTCCTTAAGGGGCACCTGGGTGGCTCAGTGGGTTAAGCTGCTGCCTTTGGCTCAGGTCATGATCTCAGGGTCCTGGGATCAAGTCCCGCATCGTGCTCACTGCTCAGCAGGGAGCCTGCTTCCCTCTCTCTCTCTCTCTCTCTCTCTCTCTACCTGCCTCTCTGTCTACTTGTGATCTCTCTCTCTGTCAAATAAATAAATAAATAAATCTTAAAAAAAAGAAAAGAAAAAGAAATCACTCCTTAAGTTATTGATCTAGGATTGATTCAAATATTCAGAATTCTATAGCACAGTTACCAAACAGATTATGCCATTCCCAACAGTCTCCTATTATGAGGGTTTTCTACTAAAGTGTAAAGCCAAAATACAAAAACGTAAGAGCTGGAACCTAACCTTGTAAGCTAACCTATGACTTAAGGTATGAATGAATTACAGATTAATGATTGAAAACTAGAGCAAGCAGTAATTTTAATATTAATCTACCTTTATTTATTTTTAATAGCATTTTCAACTAGTGATCACGATGTTTTCAGAATCTTTATATCTTGCAACTTTGAGAATATCTTCTCTGGTGTTTTTTTTTTTTTTAATTTCATATGCAAGTTGTTATTCATCATCACCCACTTACCTAGGTTCTGTTTCCCAAAACTGATGCCAGTACCTAGTGGCTAAATATAATATTACATTGTGTACATGCAGTGCAAACTTTTATGGTGGGATGTCCTAAGGAATATGGGTATGAAGATACCCTTATAGAACTCTTGAGCCATTAGCACATAGTGAGACTTGAGTGAGTCCCAGTCAAACTTTAACTAATTTGAGTTGATCAGTACCAAGTCCAAGAAATCATCATTGAGTCTTCTCTTTCTTGCACAACCCACATCCCACCCATCAAGTCTTCTTTCATATATGCAAAGCATGTCCAAATCTAACCACTTCTTTGAAGTTATTAAATTGATAATCATGCCCAGCTCTATTCCAGCCATTATCACCTTTTCTTTTGCTTTTTTTCAAGAGCTTTCCTGGCTCCACTTTCTTTTCCTTTCGCCACCATCATCCCCTACCTGGATCCCAGACACAATCACAATTAGCCAAGGGTAGCCCATCATAAATATAATGAAATAAATATAGTTTCTCTCCACCTAACAGGTCATCTGTGATTCGTGGCTCAGCTGTCTATCTGCATGCTACCTTTTATTTCTCCACCTTCTCACCCAGTAGATCCAGCGTAACTGTTTGCTGCCCTTCAAATGCTCCCATTTTTTCTCCCCTTATGCTTATTAGCTATTTCCTCCGAGTGAAATGATCTCTTCCACAAAATATTTAAGAGTCTGCTGCCTCATCATTCACGTCTCAGCTTAATGTTTAATAAATGTTTGCTTTATAAATGTACCCAGTTGACTGTACAGATTCAACTTATGAATAACAATTGCTTAGTATACTTTTTAGGATCCTTATCTTTACGCTGTTCTGACAGAAGTGGAGAGATTATTACAATCCAGAATGGGAGAGTCGTAGTTACCTTGGAACTTGTAAAATTTAAATGGGAAAACACAGAAAATTATAATAAAAGAATAAGCATCAACAGTTGTCTCTTTCCTCTTTAAACCTCCTCTCAGGGGCGCCTGAGTGGGTGGCTCAGTGGGTTAAGCCGCTGCCTTCGGCTCAGGTCATGATCCCAGGGTCCTGGGATTGAGTCCTGCATCGGGCTCTTTGCTCAGCAGGGAGCCTGCTTCCCTCTCTCTCTCTCTGCCTGCCTCTCTGACTATTTGTGATTTCTCTCTGTCAAATAAATAAATAAAATCTTAAAAAAAAAAAAAAACTCCTCTCAGAGGCTGTACAGAAGATGAAATGATGTTGCTGTCCTTAGAATACAGAAATGTAGTTTCACTTTTATATATGAAGTTTGGAATGTGTCCGTGATAAAGAGGACTAAATGTTCAGACTTGAGATCATATCAGCCAATACTTCTTGCACTAGTCCTGAACTAAAGTGAAGAAAGGGTAAAATGGAAACATTTCTTCATTAAATTAGTGAAGACACTTGTGATCCTTTGAATGCATATTTATTAAGCACCTACTATGCTCCAGGCACCATTCTAGGTGAAAGAAATACCAAATAACAATATAAGTGGCATGATTACTGATTTAACAACTTCAAATTTCATATCTCAAGATCTCAGGATATATTCATAAAAGTGAAAAAAATCAAAGTGTCATTCAACGAGATTCTAGTTGTAAATGTACCATACAAAAACCATGAAACCTAAATAAAACAAAAGAGCTATGTCAGCCTGAAATCCATTAAAATTATCTACTTTTATTAAAGGTGTGTCTCTTCATATGTAATAGAGGTTATTCTGGGTTGCATGCAGCATTTCTCTTTGTGAAATCACTATGGAAACTGCCACAGCAGATTATAAACTCCACGACCCTCTATTATAACACTTTTATTTTGTGTGTAGAGTTTTTTCCTTCTTGCAAACCTTTCAATGCAACATTATCAGGAAGTATTCACATACCCCTGTAAACCTATTAAAGAAAATAATTAAAGTAAGTTCAATTTTAGAGGAAGAAAGCCCTTGAACTCTGTGGCTGATTAAATTCTGGACAATTTTCTTTCCATTTTGACTTTTAAAGACATGGGTTATTTTTCTTTGAAATTCTGCTCTTTTTGAGAACAACCAATACAGTTTTTTCCTTGGCCAAAGGTGCCATTCATGCATGAATGAATGAAGTAAGGAGTGCACAGAACAAGGCAGCACATACCACTAGTAAGCAATCAAGTTAGGTCATGACTTTGTAATGGAGGACTATTAATTAGCAATAGAAACAAAGTTTTTGTATATTATTTTCCATTAAAAATTTTAACACACCATCCAAATGGAGTTTAATTAGAGAACGATTATCTGAACCACTTTCTCTAACTTGAAAATCAGATAAGTTCAAAAGTAGTATTTCTATTCCATGCATGCTTTATATTCTAAATTGTATGTATAATATAATCTCTCTTAAAATGTCAGTTGAATTTGAAGCCATTATTGTTCCATCGCACATTCTCAGCTTTATTCCCTTGTGTGCGTGTGTGTGTTTTCAATGGGATTTTTAAATAAAAATGTGGTATTTCCATAGTTTAACATTTTTTTTTTATGGTTTATAGTCCATCACCCTAAACTCTGCCATGAATCACTATTTTAAGATTGTATGTTGATAAACTTTCAAATGTAAATCTTTAAGTTGATAATTCAATGTCTGTAACTTGTGATATGTTACATATCTTTATGAGCCATGATACTTATGGGAAGATTATCTGATAAAATGTAAAATCTGTTCTTTTAATTATGGTACATTACCATATTTTAGACAGACCTTATTTTCCGCACTGAATTGAAATCAGTATTTCCCACCCTCCCTATCGAAGGATACTTTTAAAGGGAAAATAATGTTTAGATTGAGGACAGACATACAAATCAGTCCCTCCATGTCCATTCCTAGTGGATCCTAATGTCTGTATTTCAGGAAATGCATATAAATTAATACCCAATTTTATAATATTTTAAGAAATAATAAGGGAATATATGGCTTAATTTTCAGTTAACACTATAGCTCTATTGGTGCTTCAACTATAATAGAATTTATTTAACCCTAATCTACATAAATTATTCTTGTTAAAAGGAGACCACATACTTTACCTCAGATAATCTCCTTTAAGCACACTGCAACTGTTTTCATAGTATTTAAAACTTTCTAAAGGACTACTCCAACTGGGAATTTTGTGAATTTTTCTGTATATTAGTTTTTAAAGACTTGTATTTTATATGAAAAAAATCAGTATTTATTAAGCTTTTCAAAATAAGGGCTAAATATGAAGCGTAGAGTAAAATTTGAACCAATATTCAAAAGAGTACATAAAATTTTGTAATTCATTAAGTGGTGGCTTTGTTGGAAATGATTGTAAATTCAACCTAGCACATCACTGAAATATAGCTAATGTATTAAATGTGTTCTAATTTTCTCAATTAGAGTGGATTACTTTCTTATTTTATGAATTTTGGAATTGGAACTAATTGCTACAGGAACACATTTATAGTTATCTTGACAAACAGGAGGTGATGTGATTTAATTACAGCTCGTTTTTATCTTGATATTAGCAAACAAATATTTTATCTAAAAAATTGTTGATGTCCAGCAAAAAATAACTGAATAATATACATCTTATGTTTCTTTTAAAAATTCATAAATGAGTTTTAACAAGAAAAAGAAACCTACAATAGACATAAACTAATGTGGTTGTATATGTTATAAGGACAGTTTTAAACTAACACTGTCTCTAGTTAACAGGATGCCAAGAGAAGAATAGTACCTCCGGGACGCCTGGGTGGCTCAGTTGGTTAAGCAGCTGCCTTCGGCTCAGGTCATGATCCCAGCGTCCTGGGATCGAGTCCTACATCGGCAAGGAGCCTGCTTCTCCCTCTGCCTCTGCCTGCCATTCTGTCTGCCTGTGCTTGCTCCCCCCCACCACCAATAAATAAATAAAATCTTTAAAAAAAAAAAAAAAGAATAGTACCTCCAACTTCATATGCTGATTGATTTAACTTTTCAGCAAAATCTCCAATTTCTGCCTCTACTGATCCTTGCTTGTCGATTCATGCTTTTTTCTTATCGTATTATTACATTGTGTGGCAAACAGTGTCAATAAAACTTTGCTGCCCAAATAAATACATTGAACTCCATACCTGTTGCAAATAGTTAAACTCCTATCAAGGTTCTCCTACACGCTGCAACTAATAATAACAAGTAACACTGTAACATTATTGACAATTGAAGGAAAGCATCATTTACATCATTTACGTATCCTCAAGGAAGGTAAATTGAAATTTTATCGAAAAAGATTTTAGCGATCTCCCGCGTGTGCTTTCTATATGTGCCTCTGTGCTTTGCCCTTTCCCTCGCAGAGCCAGGTATGGCCTGCCCTGTGTTCCAGAAGACTCTGTCCAGAGTTGATTAGACTCAGGGGTGGAACCCGAGCCAAAGCAGGCTGACTGGATTCCCGGAGATGAGATTTTGGAATTGGGATATAAAAAAACTTAGTTGTTTGTGAGTAACCAGAAGAGTGGGGAGACCAAGGAGCTGAGGCTGCCACCTAGGGAAAGAAATACGACTAATCATCTGATAGCAGAGGAGTGAGTGGAGCCTGCAGTCTTCAGAGAGAAGAAGATGAAACAAGGCAGAGAAGCAGAGCATCTAGCCCTGGTAGCCCCAGGCAAAAGAGAGACAGAAATAATGAGTTTTCAGTTCCCAGAAGGCCCCACCAGTACTTCTGCTTTTAAATTTGGCGAAATTCTAATACATTTTTTTTTTTTTTTGGATAATCTCCCTCTCTTTCCTGTTAATGCATGCCTTTTTTTTTTTTCTTTTAAATAAAGTGAACCAAATTAAATATGCACATTGAGGAAAAAATGCAATGAGAACAGATTTTTCAATAAATCATCCTGGTTAAGTTAAATTGTCTAATTCAAGGTAAGATCTGAATACTGTGAAAATAGAACTGTACTGAATTCTGCTGCATCAGGCTTTTTCAATGCAGCCCTGAAAACCATGCTCTTTTATGGTCTCGGCACATTTGGAATTATTTAGAGCATAGCACCTCTTGTTTGGCAAGAATACAAGATAAGGACTTCCTAGGGGAACTTACTCTTGGAATGTGTTGCATCCATTGTCAAAAGATACTGAGATCTGTGAATGAAATATCACCAACACTAGTTTTGTCCTAATTCCTCATCTAACCTCCTAGAAGAGCCTAAACTCCTGGAACTCTGGCTATCCCTAGACCCTTCTCCAGTCATCACACAGAAGTCATATTAGAAATAAAATGTGTATTTTTTTTTTTTATTTCTACTCATGTTCCCTCCCAAGCACTTTGCAAACTTAATACTGTAGGAAGCCAGAACCATGGTTTTAAATACAATATGATGTGCTATTTGATGGTAGGAAAATATATTCTACTTTGTCATACTTAAAGTAGTTTTCACTTTCCAGCTGTTCGTAAGGCCTCCCTTTCAAGAGGGCTACTCCCTATCTTTGGTCCCTGAGCCTGTAGCAGATCACTAAGGAGGTAAACCGTAACTCAGCTAACTATGCAGGAGGCTCCCACATCGTGCACAAGCACAGGGCTAAAATCAGGAATGTGTGGGTTTCATTGTGACCATAAGTCTGAGGAAATTGCTTTAAATCTGTGTTTCCTGATTTGATTGCCCCAAATTTTACACCGCTGAGCACAAGTGTCTGGAGAACTATTGCACACATTTATCATCTCCATTTAAAAACTATTAGGTATCTTAGAAACATATGAACCCTTTCACTGAAAAATGCTATGCAAGGTATGGCCCAGGGCAATGATGTGCTAATACATAATTATTCTGCTGAAATTCATGCTGAAAAACAATACCCAGCTTTGAGGAACTCAGATTTATTCTTATATCCAATCTCACAGTCTTTGCTTTTGTGTAAAACTTCATCAACTGAAGTGTGCAATTACACAATACTATTTTGAGCATTTTATAAATTCCCAACTGGGGGGTTGGGGGTGGGGGGAAGTAACTTCACAGGACCAAGATCAAAGCTTTAGTTAGGATAGAGCATGGATTTATAAGTTAGCAGTTGCTAGAGAAGTCTGGGTCTGCAATGCTACAAATGTGAATTTGAAAAAGACACTGAGAAATATTCAGAAGAATTTACTTTTCAATTATGCTTTCCTTTATAATTTTCATAAAATTGAATAATAATTAGGTTATCTTTCTGAATCCAAGTTTTCCTTGCTTCTGGTTTTTCTTTATTCCAATTATTCAAAAGGAATGCATCTGTTTATTAAAACAAAAGCCCAACCTAACAACTATAGCATCTTCCAGGCCATAACTTACCTCCAAAAGAGGAAGATGTGGGGTCTGAGAGGAGCCAGTTCAAATTCAAATCCCCGAATTTCTCAGCCCTAGAGTCCCTAAGGATCAGGGCAAAAGACTAAACCTTTTCAACTTTTTTGAAGGGGCCCAGAATACAGAAGTATTGATTTCACCAAAGACCAAAAGAGCTGGTGGTTTTGCAAAATCCAGGAAAAGATGGGCCAGTATATGCAAGCAACAGGTGCATCCCCTTTGAATCTGATGAATAACAACATTCCAGAAATCTCTGCTATTGATACATGATATGAATAAAACAAGGCCTTCTCTCTTTAAATGTGTGTGTGTGTAGCTGGGGAGGTAGGTTAAAAACCCAAATAAACCTCGGGTGTATATGTTAGGAGATAATAAATTTTTCTTTGTAGAAATTCTTCATATAGAGGAAAAAAGGTAGAGGGATAGGTTGTGATGGGTGGTTTTTAGACAACACAGCTAGTGAGAACTTTAGGAGGGACTCTGGGCAGGAGTGAGCAGGAGTGAGGATGTGAGATACGCACATCTGGAGGAGGAGTGATCTAGGACAAAAACATGGAAATAAAGGGGAATCATTCAAAAGAGGTTCTATGCAAATTAATGCCAGTGAACTCTTAGGAAATACTTTTTCCAGATCTAGAAAACAAAAACAAAAACAAATTTGAGGTTTTGGGGCCCATAATCTGGCAGTGGAAATAGCATAGGGATAATTGTTTTTCCTTCAAAATGGAAAATAAAACCACCCACAGTTATTTCAATCATTTTTATTACTTTGGGGATAGTATAAGCAATAAAAGAGAAGCTTGAGTTTGAAAAAAAAGGGGCATTTGAGTGCAGTCTAATCTTGATCTTGTAATGATTTTTTTATTGAGAAAAAAATTTTTTTAAATGTATCAGTTGTCCTTGAATACAATGAAAATGTTCTTAATTTATGTGTGGAAAAGCCAGTTTTCTTTTTCTCATTAATTTGATCTGATATTCCATATGTAGTTGTTTACTGGAGTTGCCATAACTAAGTACCACATACTGAGTGGTTTAAACAATAGAAATGCATTCACTTTCAGTTCTGGAAGCCAGAAGTTCAAGGCCAAGGTATAGGTAAGGTTGGTTTTTTCTAAGGATCTCTCTCCTTGGCTTATATACATGGTCATCATCTCACATGGGTTTCCATCTGTGAGCCCCTGGGTCCTAGTCTCTTCTTCTGAGGACACCAGTCATATTGCTCTAAGGCTCACCCGAATGACGTCATTTAATCTTAATTATCTCTTTTAAGACCTAAATTCCAAATACAGTCATATTCTGAGGAATCGATGTTAAAATTTCATCATATAAACTCAGCAGGAGGGGGGTGGCACAACTCAGCCAGTATTTATTCCTGTATGTATTTTCATCTGCAAATTCAAAATTTGTTTAGGTCTAGAAAGTATTCTCAAATTATACAAGAATATCAACTTCAATATTTCTAATACACATTTTTGCATTATTATGCATATAGTTGTGTATGCAATTCTTCCCTGTCTTTTGAAATCTAAACTATCCACAGGAATAGAAAGCATCTTTTAATGGTTTCGTATTATTGATATTATTTAGCTCAGGACGGTGGCCCCTGTGTGTTCTGTGTATATGGTATGTACACAAATACATACATGGATTTTTAAGCATACACATATGTATATACATATGCATATAAACGCTTGTAAGCTATACTAGACAACAAAAGGGCTAAAAAAAAAAAGTCGTATTTCATGACTAGATTGCAAAGTATTGTTCTATTCTCAGTCCTGGTGTGCTCTTCAAAATCTCATTCTCTCCCAGTAGTGTAGATGGTATATTTGAAAAAAACTGTATCAGCAAAATTAATTGTGTTCCACCATTCAAGAAGAAGACAAGCATGTTTTTTTTTTTAATCATCTTCTACTTAGACATTGATTCTCTTTACCTAGAAAACCTTCTTTCTAATTAAAACTTTAAAAGAAGCCATAGGGGAAATCATAACCATGGTAGGAAACATGAAAAGAAAACCCTGCAGTTTGGGGTCAGTTTTAATCACCTATCTCAGTGACTATTCCTTGTAGTCACAGATCTCTGTATAAAACTGTCTCTCCCTCTCCCTCTGAAAATTTCACCGACCCCTGTATTTGAGTTTTATCTACATTGTGTTTTGTACAAGTCAGATTATATGCTTTAAAATTATATTATCAGCAAAAAACATTATGTGATAAAGTCTTTGAATTATTGTACATTCCCTGGCTCAGTTATTTTGTTAAAATACTTATAGAATTGTTTTAGAAATAATTATGCAATTACCTTTAAGCTAAAATGGGAAAAAATAATTATTGGAAAATAGTTGAAGAAAAACAAGAAAAAGACAGCCACTTGCAGGACAAGACATGGAGACAAATCTTTGGGATAAAGATAAAATATGGGCTATTTCATCTCCAGCCTTTGCCCCAGGCACTATCTGTCAAGGTAGGGAGAGGTTACAGCAATTGGCAAGAGAAAGTCCCCAATTCTCCTTTCTCTTTCTACTTCAGATTTCTTGAACATTAAGCTACGGACATACCAGAACCCTACAGTGACTGAATTTCAGAAACTTGGAATGCCTGTGAAGTCTTTTCTTATCAGGGGACAAATACAGGGTCAGCAGGTTCGTGCTGCAAATTTTCAAGGGAAAGAAACCCAAATATTTTATGCTATTAAAAATCCATCACTTTTTAACCTTTCACTTTTGGTGTAATTTGGTGAGACCACATGTAATTTGATTTGATTGCAACAGAGTGAAAAATTGCATTTTTTATCTCCCTTTGTTATTAAAGAAGTTGTTCCATGTTTGGGGGAGATGGGAGCGAAGCTGTGGTAGGGAGGAGAAGTGGGGTTGAGCACGGAGAGCTAAGTTTGCCAGATTCAGAGTCCCGTACTCTGCCCCACAACCCTCTTATCCACACTTACCCCTGTTTCACTTCTGTCGTCTGCACGAGAGAGAGCTGTTGTGCAGTGACCAGAGGTTACACGACGAACCACTCGTTAATTCACAACTCTCGTCCTGAAATTGTCTTTCCTACTTCATCCTTCGCACATGGTCATTATTATTTCAAAAGCTAATGATGCTATAAAAAATATCTATGGCTTGCGAAGAGCACGATCTAAATGAAACAGTCACAAACAGCTATGGCATATTATAATGTCAGAGCAGGCTCAGCATCTGAGGACCCAAGAAGAGACACTGCATGATTTTTGGTGTTTTATTATATATGGACGCGTTCTTCTGAGGCTCCATAGCAGTTATTTTCAAACCTAGTCTTTCCCCACGGTGAGATGAGAATCAGGCTGGGTGAGTGATTGTTTTGTTTGGGTTGTTACAGACCTTCTCTAAGTCAGAAAAATGGATGTGATGACCTCAGGAACTTCCTTCAGGTCTTTTTGTCCTAGGAACTCAAATATATCGCAAGCAGCCAAACCCATAGCAAAATATCAGCATTATAAATATACACATTTTCTATACACACCGTGTTCACATTGTTTTGTATAAGGAAATACCAGATTGTTAGCCCATCTAATTTTCTCAGAGCATATAATGTCCTATTTTGCTAGCATGTACATCTTAGATTCATGCATTCGACAGTGTGGAAATACCAATAATTTTTTTTTTTTCAAAATTAAAAAAGTCGTATACTCTTTTTTATACAGCTAAATGCCATCCTCCACTTTTCCCCTAGAGGACAATAAACAGCGACACACTTACCTGGTGTTGATCACACTGTTTACACACAGCAGATGCCAACGTAGTTTTATAAACTGGAAGGTAAGAATTAAAATGCGTCACCACATGTTAGAAACATTGCAAGGCCATCCTGTTAAAATAAAATCTAGTATTTTAATGAACCATATGCTACATTCGAGTAAAATAAAAGTATGCTTAAACAAAGAAAAGCATTTATTTGCTTTATTTCTTATTAAAGGGTTTAGGTAACTATTTTTGATAACCTTTGCCTGCTCACTGAGACTAAAGAGATGAATCTAGAACTCTCAACACATCTATAATGCTTCCCTCCTTGTCCAGTCTAAATCCTTTTTCCTGAGTTCTCTGCTTATTTTCCTTCATCTTTATGGCAGCATTCTCTCACAAAGAGAAAAAAAAAAAAAGAGTTTCAAGAATCATTTGTCTTTTAACTTGGGAACAATGGGAAATTAGCCAATGTAGCAGACTCCCTGTCTCTCTCTCTCTCTCTCTGTGAGTGTGTATTTGTCTATCTTTCTCTCTCTCTTTCACCTAATATGGGTCTAATGTCAAAGGGATTTCTCACCTGCATTCTCCAAAATGTGTGAGAATCTGCATACGATATTTGAAATGCCATAATGCGCACTGTCGAAATATATGAAATGGGAATGCGTTTTCCAAAGCCAGAAATATGTAGTAGAAGGAGCTCAGGAACTAATGATAACAATAAAAATTAAAATCCCTTTTGCAGTTTGAGGTCCGATTTGAGGCCTGCGATCTGCAGCAGGTGGGTGCGTGGAGTGTGCAGCCCTGGTGTGGGAGATGGCTGGAGGAAACGCAGCTAAGCTTTCTGCTTGCTACCCTACTCTTGTTGGTCTGCCTGTAGGAAAAGACAGCAGCAACAGCTCAAACAACTCAGAGTTGGTAAATCCCATTGCAGACAGACAGCAGCTGTCAGGCTCTTTCCCTTCCACCGAGAGTTCCTCCAAATGTCGAGTCGTCAGCATTATCATTTATAAAAATGGCCTCCTCCACATCTTTCCTGTCCCTAAAACACTAAGTTGGAAAAACCTCTTATGAGGAGTTCCCTTCTTCCTGGGATCTTCATTCCGTAAGTACTGTTTAAACTCAGTCTTTTTTTATGTCTTAAACCGGTTTTTACTTTTTCAAAATAAAAATATTTTTTCAATTTATCTGTACCCCTCCCCCAGCCAGTTATTCTTGACTATCTATAGCAGCTAAAAATGCCCCCCGTCCCCTCCAAATCCCAAAACCAGTGACTGTGTTACCTTATATGGCCAAAATTACTCTGCACATATGATTATATTAAGGATCCTGAGATGTGGTGATTGCCGTGGGTTATGTGGGCAGACACTGTAATTGCTGGGATCTTCTAGGAGATGGCAATGAGATCACAGAAATAGTGACTGGAGTGATGTAGCCAAAAATGAATGCAGCCACCAGGAGCCAGAAGAGACAAGGAATGGAATCTTGCCTGCAGCCTTCAGGAGGAACAAACCTGACTGACCCCTTGACTTTCCCAAAATCAATGAATGACCTCTGCCCTCCGGAACCATGAGAGAATCCACCTGTATTATTTTAAGCCACCAAGTCTCTGGCAAATTGTCACAGCAGCATTTTAAAATAATATGCTATCTTTGGCGGTCTGTATGATTTTGGGGAAAGAAGGAAACACTCACACAAACTCATAATGCCAATTACCCATCACATCAAACGAAGCATGGGATCCCCTTTGGTGGAGTGATAGGAGATAGGGGATAAGGGCAGACACCAAAAATTATCAGCGAATACACATGTCCGAAAGGGTTGATGCCCCTCCTTACTGAAATCCTGAGCAAACAAGTCTGAACATGATCAGGGAATTCTGGAGAAATTCCCAGAGGTTCCAGTTGGGTTATACACATACAAATTTAGTAGAAACTCAAAGACTAAATGGTACCATAATCGTCAAGTTCTTAAGAGTGAGAAGAGATCTAGTGAGCATATGCTCTCAGAAGGGCAGGGGCTAAACTCTGAAGAAAAGATAATGCACACTTATTTGAGCATTAGTTAGAGAAAAGAAAAGGACTTCATGGAAGGGCTGGGTGAAGATTTACGGGGAAAATAGAATTTGTGTCTGAGATTGGAAGGTAATAGAAATGCTCACTGAGAAGACAAAGCATAGCCCATTCCAGCCAGACAAAACTAAACCTTTGATGCCAGAAAAAAAAAATCCATCTCTTTATGAATGGACATTTATGAAAGGACACAAGGGAAGATGACTCTAAAATAATATACAATTGTCATAAGAAATAAAAAGATGAAAATAAAGTGAATGAGGTTTAAAGGACAAAAAAAATGACAAAAAAAATTTGATAAGTTTAACCTAATACTTTATTTGAAACTTTAAAACAGACAACTTATTCAGAATAAAAAGACAGTGAGGAAAAATTTCAAAAATAATATTAAAAAAAAACACAATATGAAATAAGACCTAACCAATTTTTAGGAATTGTAAATGTATATTAAATTTTAAAATATGTAAATATTATAAATAAAAGTATATGTAATATATTATATATCTATGTGTATATATGTATATACATACACATACACACACACACATATATAATTGGATTCCAAAAGAAATAAAAAATTAGAAGACACTTGACTGAAAATTATACTGTCCATCCTGCCCTACCTTTGCCAACATGTTACTTTTTACGAATTTACCACCCCAGCCCAAATTGTTTAGAAGTCCTTGTTAATTACAGCTTGTTTTTTTTTTTTTCTATCAATTCCTTACAGATTTATTGTCTCTTTGTCTAAAACAATATAGAAGCTGCCTGACTTGATCATTTCTTCAGATCTCCATTCCATTATCGGGCCTTCATGCACATGATAAAACTGATCTTTTTCTCCTGTTAATCCATCTCATGTAAATTTAATTCTTAGCCTACCTTGAAGACCTTGGGGGTAAAGAAGAGCTTTTCCTCCCTTCAACAGCAATGTTTATGTACTCAACACTTTAAGATCATTAAGAGGGAAAACGTGAGTTAACCTTCATTCAGTTATATTAACTTCAAGTTTAAGGCCATAGGAAAATAATTATGGAGATGAACAGACTCAGGGACATTTTTTTCCTTGATATTTCCAAGAACACCTATCAGGGAATAAGTACTGCTCACTTGGGGCACCTAGGTGGCTCAGTGGGTTAAAGCCTCTGCTTTCAGCTCAGGTCATGATCCCAGGGTCTTGGGATCAAGCCCTACATCGGGCTCTCTGCTTGGCAGGGAGCCTGCTTCCTCCTCTCTCTCTGCCTGCCTCTCTGCCTGCTTGTGGTCTCTATCTGTCAAATAAATAAATAAAATCTTTAAAAAAAAAAAAGTACTGATCACTAATATAATATACTAGTAAGCCAGTCCTCATAACCATATAAAGTTTTATGTATTATCATAAATAAAGTTATAATTTAATAGTATTGGAATGAAATAGAATGTGATTCCATGCTGGTAACTGGGGGTTCTAGGCTTGTCTCTGAAAAGTAGTTCTGCAACATGAACATAATTCATTTTAGTTAAGTCATTTCTATTTTCCCTTTTTTTGTAACACTAGAAAAGATGATAAGTGAGGGGTGCCTCTAAGAAAGCTGAAATAAATAATACAATTTAGAATCTGTAGTTGCTTTTGGCTTCATCCAACTTCCTTTCCTGACCCTTACACCTTTTATTATCTTTTTTTTAAGATTTATTTATTCTAGAGAGAGAGTGTGTGTGCAGGAGTGGGGGAAAGAGCAGGGGGAGAGAGTGTAGGGAAGCAGACCCCTGCTGAGATATAGGACTCCATCCCAAGACCTTGAGATCATAACTTGAGCCAAAACTAAGAGCTGGACACTTAACTGACCAGGCCACCCTGATGCTCAGATCCTTACACCTTTTTCTATTTGCAGACAACTCCCTTCCCCTGGTTTCATCATTAGTACACTCGTTAGTCCATGATCTATGGGGATATTTACAATCATCACATTCCTACTTGATGTCCCCTTAGAGGTACTTTCCAACTAACCAAATTACTCATAAACTGTAATGACAGGACAGCATGTTTCAATGTGTTTTATGAATCTAGACTTGAGT
This sequence comes from Mustela nigripes, assembly GCF_022355385.1. Classification (NCBI taxonomy): domain Eukaryota; kingdom Metazoa; phylum Chordata; class Mammalia; order Carnivora; family Mustelidae; genus Mustela; species Mustela nigripes. The sequence goes on from NC_081566.1 coordinate 45,449,266, forward strand.
TGTCCAATAAAATAAACATTATCTGCAAATAACTTCTAATTTTGATTAAAACTAAGTAACATTAAAATTCAGTTGCTCAGTCATACCGGTTACATTTCAAATATTGAAATGTATGAATGTATTGAAATGAAATATTGTGATGAGTGGCTATGCTTTTGGGTCTTGGAAAACAGAGATAAGGAACACTTCAATCACTGGGGAAATGTCTGTTAATGTTACTCTAGATTCACAATAGTCTCTTTGGAAGTAAGGTCCATACAATAAAATATATTTGGAAGATGTGTAGTTCATTATTCTATTAGAAACCTGTAAGTTGTGGGACGCCTGGGTGGCTCAGTTGGTTAAGCAGCTGCCTTCGGCTCAGGTCATGATCCCAGCATCCTGGGATCGAGTCCCACATCGGGCTCCTTGCTTGGCAGGGAGCCTGCTTCTCCCTCTGCCTCTGCCTGCCATTCTGTCTGCCTGTGCTCGCTCTCTTTCCCTCTCTCTGACAAATAAATAAAATCTTTAAAAAAAAAAAAAAAAAAAAGAAACCTGTAAGTTGTATTTTTAAAATTTTTAGTCATTTTAAATCCTGTATTTCCCAGATTAAATGAATCAGAAATTCATTTTTACTTCCTATGTAGACTCAGGGAAAATGGATGTTCCATGAAATACCCTTTGAGGGAACATTATAGGGCAATTTAAGAAATGATTTTTGGGCACCTGGGTGGCTTAGTTGCTTAAATACCTGAACCTTAATTTTGGCTCAGGTCATGATCTCAGGGTGATAAGGGTGAGTACCACATTGGTCCTCAGCTAGGGGTCTACTTGAAATTATCTCTCTCCTTCGCTGTCTGCTCCCCAACCCTCTGCTTGCACGTGTTCTCTCTCTCTCTCTTTCTCTCTCTCAGTAAATAACTGACTTGAATCATGAGTGATGAGTTTATTGTATATAAAGAGACTTAGCTTATAAACATAAATTTAATAATTCTTTAAACTTTTACCAACATATGTTCTGCAGTACATATGTAGATTAATGGAAACTCTGTGCTTAACTAAAAGCTAATTCAAAAATGCAAGTCCTTTCTTTTTTTGTTTTTCATGGGATAGTTTTTTTTTTTAATTTTGCATTTTAATTTGTACATAAAAGTAAAGGCTTTTTGGTTATTAAAGTTACTAAAGTTAGTTTTGGTATGCATTGATATTAACTTGTGGTTAAAGGTTCTAGTATAGTACTTTTAAAAGTGGTCTACAAACAAAGGAATTATTTACAAGGGCACATAAGCTGTTATATATGCATGTAGCGAATATGTTAAATTCCCATAATTTGGGTTGAATAGAAATTTATTATTCAATATATTATACTGAAGCTTGGAGGTGAATGGGGTTATGCTTTATTTCTCTTAAACATTAATATTTAATTAACATATTTGTAGGACTGCTTTTAGTTATTACATTGGCTGAGGATTTGGTTGTGAAAAATTGCTAATTGTTTTATCATTTTGATCAGTAATTTCTTCTATCTCAGTTCTTCAATATGATCCCATTCTTGGGCCATCTTAGGTTGGCCACCATTAAAAGAGAGTTTTCAAACATGTGTCTACAGTTACAGCATTAGTGAGTGATGGAATCAGGATGTAGGCATGCTTATTCTGAAATATATTCTACTGTTTGCTTTATTTATGTCTCAATACTAGATTTAAGATTATAATGATACTATGGCAAATGAATTTTATATATTAGAAAGAAAAGACATAGAACATTTGTAAAAACAAGGGCAAGGGCAGAACCAAACAAAGCAAAGAGAAGTTTTCATTCTGATGGAGAGAGGAAATGTCAACCCCTCCTTGATAAGGTTAGCATTTCAGGAGACATAGTAAGACAGTCTGTAAATGCATATGTAAAACCAGTCCTTTTGCGGATAAACAAAGCCTGTCAGAAATCAGAAGATAGTAAATCATAGCTGAAGTTTGCCCTTTCTGGCTGATGTAAGAGTCCTTGTGAATAGCAAACAGTTTAAAAATAGAAGAAGAAATAAGAAATATACAGAACATTTTAACCTTTTCCACAGGAAAAAAAGTTATCTATGATAAGAACTTTGCCTTCACTATCGATCTTCACCTATAGAAATGAAGATGGTGTAAAACTAAGTTAAATTGAACATATGTAGTGGAATGTAACCGAGTATAAGACTATGTATAAAAGACACATGCACAAGAAAGAAAAATCCTGAGTGACAAAATAACATCATAGAAAGCATCTCTTCATTTATAACATGAAAGCAATATATTGCGTAGGAAACTCTTTCAAGCCACAATATGAAAAGAGGTATTGACATCTCCTTTTATTTATTATTATTACTTATTTTTGTTGCATTTAAAAATAATATTACTATTTTCTGAATAAAAGAAAGACATGTGCATTGCTAAAATTAGGAAAACTAGAAATCAGTAAAGAAAAAAAAACAACATTTATCCACGTATTGCTTTTAAACTTGCCAAAACCCACAGATCCTCTATATTTTCTGGATTTTTTTTTCTTTACTTATCAAATTGGTCAAGTTGGAGATAACATTTCAAGTTTTCACTAATTCACTAATTTCACTAATTCACAGGCTGTGTTAATAGCGAATGGCTTAGTGGGAGTTCCAGAACATCATTTTAGAGAAAACAATTTTTGAAGATTAAATTATAATTTTTGACTCTCATAGATTTTTTTTTTTTACTTTTTTTTTTGGCTTGGATAACTTTTAGCCTTTTCTTTCTTTCTTTTTTTTTTTTTTTTTCCATGAAGACAGAAGTATTTTGAGCAATTGTCATAAATCTAATGCTTTCTGCTTTCTTCACTCTGTTATGTTATAGACCTGAACAATGTGATTGCAGAAGACAATTTCAGAAATGGCTCCCCGTGATCCCTTCTTTGTGGTAGTTATGCCATTGTAGCATCTCTCATAATGTTCACATGGCCAAGAACAGAGTCCAGATATCATCCAATGTCAATAAGGAACATAGATCTTTGGTCCAATAATCCAGAAGAGTAAGTCTGGAAGCAGATCCATCCCTAATTGAGGCACAAGATGACTGAAGTTCCAGGTGATAACCTTGATTACAGATACTCTGAGTCAGAGGTACCAACTAGGCTGCCCCTGGATTCCTAGCCCATAAAAATTGTGAGATAATGCTTATTGCTTTAAGTGACCAGATTTCAGGATAATTATTATATACAATAGATAACAAATGCAATAGTGGACATGGAGAATGCAAAGTTATATCCCCATATGCAAGAATGTAATAATAATGATGATGATAATAATAATAATAATAATAATATATATGCACTAACCTGTAATGGATATGCTTGCTTTCCCCAGAAGACACAGTAGAGAACGTATTTTTAAATCCTTACAGTGATGCTATTATTACCACTTCTAGAAAATCTAGTATTTGAAAGTATTTTGAAGACTAAAAGAAATACTATAGACTGCATATCCCAACGTTTAAAATAGTATGGTGCCTTGATAAAGTCACAGGTCTCATATTTTCCCTACTTATGTTTGGCCCTCAGTTCCTCTGGCTTCAATACAAGTTTCCATCTTTTTTAAGAAACAAAACAAAATGAAACAAAACAAATGTATAATCTCTTTTGTGCAGATTCATTTGCTTTTTAGCACCCACTGGTTGGAAATTGTGGTGGTATTCAAAGACATGGTGGTAATTACCAAAAGTAAATTTCAAATTCCTGTTGATAACTTTTTTTTTAATCCAGAATTTCTGTACATGAGCCACATGCATCTTTAGTGACCTTCAAGGATCCTAAAGTTATAGACTCCCCCAGATGCGTTAACACACTTCCTGGACTATGGCCCTAGATCATTAAGGACTGAAAGCAATGTGAAGAATAATGTCTGAAAGCACAGTGGTCTTTCTCATTTACTACCACATCTAACTGCCTTAGATTCTGAAAGATGTTGCTTAGAAACAGTTAACCTTCTCGTCAACGATTAATTGAAGGACGTGTTTACTAGGCTCTACCATTTTAATTCCCTGCAGTGAGTTCTCATACAGTAGCTTTTTATCAGTCCCATAATTCTGGCTAAGGTCAGGGTTTATATTTCAAGTTGCATGAACATTTATTAATTCACATATCTTAAACCAATTTACAACTTAGCTCAAATATTAAAATATAAGCAATTCAAGTAGAGATCAGGAATCATCTACTGTTTATTTTCTAGAGTGGTACCAAATTTAGCCTATTGACAATGTTTGACTTCCAATGTACTGCTTGTATTCAACAGCACTATCATTTCCAAATCATCTTTTTAAAATAAGCTCTAATGCTAAAATTCAGATATTTTTATTTCTTTCAACATTCCTGTATGCTATTCATATAGCAAACTCAAGAGCGTTTTGCTTATCATTATTTCAACTTGCTGTTCAATCTTCACAAATAATTCCTCCTGAATGTGAAAAAAATAAGATCAAGATAAAAATAACGGCTGGAAAACATTTCATTTAAAATGTAACACCTGATGTCAAGGTCAAAATAGTTTAATGTAATATTTCTTGATGCATCCATTGTATTGAATATAATTATTATACAGCATATAGATAAATTAAAAAGAAAAAATGATAAAATGAAATTTTGTAGCTCCAGATTTACATTTTACATTTCTCTATTTGTTACCAGGAACTATACAAATAAATGTATTTTGAACTGTTAATCAAGTTATGAAAATATTCAAAACAACATAAAGTTGCCACAGGTCAAGTGCAAATATTATAGTAAAAGGTATTTAGAAACAACTTTCTAGAGTGTGACATTTATTATCGGTTTCTGAAAAGTGAATGAAATAAGAAGACATACTTAGTTCAAGTAGGGGTTTTTCACAAGAGAAAACGTAAGGCAATGTAAAGAAAAGGATGAAGTCTTAAATAGAGGGAGTCTTGAGAAAGAAGTTAAAGTCTAATACAGTCTCTCTAGAATGTAAGAAGACAGAATAAACATTGAAAATCATTAATTGAGAATAAATAGGGGCAGAAGGGGAAGGTAACAAATTCATTAGGTAGGTAAATATGGGAATTAGTGAGAGCTAGAAGGGCTGTAGTTAGATATCTTGATGTTTAATTAATTCAGAGGTAAAGCTGTTCAAGATTTTGTTCGGCTGCAGGATATAGTTATGGGATGAGATTAACAGAGAAGAGGTGAACATCACTGGGTTAGAGGAATCAGGGGATAAGTACGTAATCCCTTCTGTGAGAAATCTACTTATTTATTGAAGTTTCTTATATCACAAAGCTAACAAAGGTGGAGAACATGAATTGGTACCAGAAGAATGTGAAGATGGATGAGCTCTGAATAGATGATTTTTCTAAAAACACAAATGTCATGTGTAGAAAAGAAATAATTTTGAGTAAGACAAATCATGTTGCATCGCCATCTGCAACACTTCTCATAAGAAATAGCACAATACGAAATCGTCAAAAACAGCAAAGAACATAATAACACAGCAGGGAGAGGTATGTCTGAGGTCGTTTAAGAGACAAGAAGAAAATATTCTAGAATGAGGTGAAATATAAAGGACAATGCATTTTTAGGATACAGGGGAAGGATCAGCAGCAGGATAGAAACCAATCTGCTGACTCGGGGATGTGAGCATAGCCATCATTGGTGGAGGTGCATGCAAAATCAGACACCCAGTGGAATTTGTGTTTGGATGAATGTGATGGATGAGTAGATAAAACAGTATGGTGGAAATAACTGGATGCCATCACTAAGTGGAACCCAGGTGTGAAAATATTTCCAAGCTGAAATAATTAAAGACAATGACTGGTTTCAGATTTAGATAATATTCTCTGTTTGCGATACAGTTATTAGCTTATAGTGATGTGGTTTGCAGTCATTAGTTTAAAACCAAAACAGAATGCTGCTGTGTCGGGTGTAGAAATTATCAGTAGATCATTTTTCCTCTATAAAATATGAGATTAAGCCAAATGAGCCACAAAATCATAGTATTTTTCAAAACCCGTCAAAGAGCTGGGGATGTAAAGAAATGTAAATGAATTTCCAGAAAGTGGCTAGCCATTTTTTTAAAGAGAGCAAGAAAGAGTGATCAAGTGCTAGTGCCTAAACATGCACACACACAATCTCTCTCTCACACACACACACATACACACACACACACACAAACACACACACACACACAAACACACACACACGCAGGCCTGGATAGGGAGAGGGGCAGAGGCTGAGAGTGAAGGAAAGAAGCAGACTCTCTGCTGAGCTGGGAGCCAGCCAGGGCTGGATCTCGGGACCTTAAAATCATAACCTGAGCCAGAATTTTAGGAGTCAGATGCTCGACTAACTGTGCCACTCAGGTACCCCTAACCATTTTTAAGGGAGAAAATACCATCAGAAAAAGAAAAGAAAAAAAAAAAAGCAGGTTGCGAAGGAAACTGCTAGTTTGAGAATTGTGGAAAAACCAGACAAATTTTTAACAAACGTTTGTCACTGTAAGGGAGTGATGGTTAGAATTACGAGGAGTCCAAGACCCAACTCCAGGGAGCACTCATGAGCCCTCTGTTTCCAAGGATTTCACCATGTGCAGGAAAGCTGGGCAGGGCAAAGATCCAAGAGAGATGTGCAAGATGTGTTTCTGATTGCGGGGCATTAGCACAAGCACAAGCTGATTGAAGACAAGAGCAAGGAGAGCAATGAGAGATGCCCTGGAGCTCCTGCTGCCTTCCGTGTGCAAGGTAATGGTCTTGGCAGGGCAGAAAGAGGAACAGAACTGAGAAATCTTTCACAGGAATGAAGGATGCACCACAGTCACCCTCTACCATTTACCTCGAAAAGAGTAAAGTGGGAAACCAAGCTTTTACTTTTAATTTAAAAGTTATTTAACTATGTTATTTGGTTTTCAGACATACTGACTTTTTAGCCTACACTTCTATTCTTGACTTCTACATTTCTTACACTTATTGAAATAAAGAATTATTGTCTGTGTGAACTGTTTTTTTTGGGGGGGGGCAATAGATTGATAATGGTGGGTTCCATAGTAAACAAAAGAACGTCATTGGCCACTTTTCACATATACTATATAGGAATATATTTATGGTTTTACTGTATAACACTCAACATATAGTCTAAACTAGTTAATTACACAATTCAGGTCTTTATTTTTGTTTTTATTTGTCTCATGAATCTAGCAGCTTTCAGAAATGAAGTGTGAATATTTCCAAGTGCTACTGTTGAACTGGTTATTTGGTAATTAATTAATTAATTGATTTGATAGAGAGAGCATGCATATAAGCAGGGACAGTGGCAGGCCGAGGGAGAGGGAGAAACAGGCTCACTGCTGAGCAGAGAGCCCACCGTGGGGCTTGATCCCAGGACCCCGGGATCATGACCTGAGCTAAAGCAAGATGTTTAACCAACTGAGCCACCCAGGCACCCCTGAATTGGTTGTTTGTTGGTTTTATCTACTGGAATAAAAGCTGCATAACCACAGAAAGTTTAAACCTCTTATTGACCAAGGTCTTCAAAGTGCCTAGAAGTAGGGCTTGACACAAAATAGCCTTCAATAAATGTTTGCTGATTTCAAATTGATGTAATTCTACATTATGTATTTTGATTTACTCATGTATATTCTCATGATCATTGCAAGGTTTTTGTTTTTTTGGGAAACAGAGAGAGAGGAAGAGAAAGAACGTGAGTGGGGTGGGGCCGGTGGGAGGATGGGAAGGGCAGAGGGAGGGGAAGAGAGAGACTCCGAGGCAGGCTCCGTGACCAGCACAGAGCCTGATTCAGGGCTGGATTTCACCATGCAGAGATCATGATCTGAGCCAAAATCAAGAGTCAGATGCTTTAACTGACTGACCCACCCAAGCACCCTGATAATTACAACTTTGATGAGTTGCTCTTTTGATCAATGCACAACATTTCTCAATATAAATGATTAATTTATTGCTCAGAGTAGTATGTTGTTAGATTTTGAAATTGTGATTCCTGCTTGCTTTTTGTTCAAAGTGGTGATATATCAAGGGGGTGGGCCATGAGGATGGTCTGTCCTGAGTACAGACAATAGGAGACTACATTGTTTTAGAGATGTAACAATAATACACTGGTTGAAATTCAGTCTGCTTTCAAGTACCATGATGAATTGGCACTTATAACAATGTCTGTGATAAAGTGCTCCAGCTTGCCAGGTACATGGTTCTCATTGCCATTGAAGGCCTGAACTTCCAACACCTGCTTACTTTCAAAATGCCTCTGTTTTTTCTGTCTTCTTTCAGGGAGAATGGATTGGATCTTTTTTTTTATGAATTAAGTACTTTGTTTATTCATAAAAATTTTTTCATAGTTCATAATAATACAGCTGGATGAACTGTGAAAAGTTTAATACACCTATGTAATTACAGCATAAAACAAGATAAAGAATACTAACAGCAACCCAGAAACTACCAAAAATAATGTCCATCATAGTTGATAGTCATCACCCAGAAGAAAGTGCTGATTGGATTTCTATCACCAGGAACTAATTTTATCATCTTCTAATACTAAAATGAGTGGATTCTTATTGTATACACTTTCGCTGTCTTCTTTCAGATAATACTATGTTTGTGAAATTTATAATTCATTCATTTCATTGATATGTAGTATTAACTCCATAAGGTAGGTTTGTTGTTTCCAGTTTGCATTTTTTTTTTTTTTAAAGCAGGCTCCACATCCAGCATGGAGCCCAATATAGGGCTTGAACTCATGACCCTGAGATGAAGATCTGAGCTGAGATCAAGAGTCAGAGGCTTAACTGACTGAGCCACCCGGGCATCCCCAGTTCGCATTTTTATTAATAACACTGATTTGAATATTCTCAGGTATGTCTTTTGGTATCAACATGTACACAATTTCCTTGGACATAAAATTGCTGAGTCACACTTCAGTTTTAGTAAATACTTCCGAACAGGTTTCAGACTGATTTTTGTCACCAGCAAGGCCCCAGGACCTGACTTTTACTGCCACCTGCATGTACTCCCTAGCCTTTATCCCACATCCCTAAAGTTCTTCCTTCCAGTTTATCTTTTAACTGAGGCCAAAGACTCAATGGGCAAAGCATCTGATGATAGAAACAGAAACTACTACTTAAGCAGTAACAACTGTTCAGAAGAAGAGCTCTGACCTGTCCAGACCAGTTTGAGCTCTACCACTGACTTCCATCATGGCAGGTGGACCCTGGACTGTTATTTCTTCCTCCTTGTAATGCTAAAGTCTCCACCCGAGGAGGAGCACAAACCTCATTAATATTAGGTACAATGTATGGGCCTGTTTCCTTAAGATGCAAACACAGCCTTCTACCTGCCTCGAAGCAAAATGACAAAACTTCCCTTTCTGACTATTCACCATAACCCTAAAAGAAAAGGAAACCATTGACCCTTGCTCAGAAAGTCTCAGCTTTGAAAGTTAATCCCCTTGATTTCCTTATTTGATTTTCTTTTGTGTGTCAGCTCCACCTGGTGTAGTCTGCACCTGTAATTCAGCAAGGGGCAAACTCATGTTAATAAATACATAATTAGGGGTGCCTGGGTGGCTCAACGGGTTAAAGCCTCTGCCTTTGGCTCAGGTCATGATCTCAGGGTGCTGGGATTGAGCCCCACATTTGGCTCTCTGCTTGGCAGGGAGCCTGCTTCCTCCTCTCTCTCTCTGCCTGCCTCTCTGACTACTTGTGATCTTTGTCAAATAAATAAAATATATTTTTTAAAATTACATAATAATATTGAAATTATCAATCTAATTAATATATTATATGATTAATAATTAAGTTATTAGTATACTTAATCTACATTCCTACCAGCAATTTCTGACAAAGTTGTTTGCCTTACATTGCCATCATTATTCTCAATCTTTCTTTTGAAAATCTACTGTATTGCTGGCTGTATGTTAGCACTGTAGTTTTAATTTATGTTTCTTGGACATAAATGATGTCCAAGATTAATGATGTGCAAGACTCTTGGGTCTGAAATAAATATTAGTTATGCTGATTGATGGTCACATTTTTTTGACTACTCTTGAATGTGAGTATTGGGTGAATTTTGTCAGTGCTAAAGCTGGGTTTGGGTTCTGTTGTTAATGGGGACCTTCCGATGGACCAGGAGCTTTCAGTTCCATCAGCCTTAACTAATACTGAGGGTATGGGCTGGTATTCTAGAGAGTTTTACTCCAGGTTCATCATCTGCCTTAAGTCATGGGTTTTCTTGGCTCCTGAGCCTGGAGAGAAGGAAACATTTTATGTACCATAAGGGCAGAGAACAAGAAACCTGGGATTATATTATTAGAGTTGGACTTCATAGAAAGTCAGGGATAACACATAAACAGGCTTCACAGACTACAACACAAATGCAATTGTCCACAAAAGCTTTTCAGATCAGCCCTACCACGCACCGTCAGTCCTCCTCTGCCATTATGTCCAGGCTTTTCCAGTGTGCACCAAACCTCCTCCTCTTCCACTGACATCCTGGTCCACGTCCTCGCTTCACTTTACTCAACATTCCTGTGTAGCTCTTGTTTTTATTCAGTCATAAATTAGCATTTCACATTGCCCTCTAGAACCCTGAGGTTTTGGAATATTTCCATATGGTTTTTGAAATATTTTTCTTCTACCAGCTAATTCAATGCTGCATTGTGTGTATTCAGTTCCAGGTCCCTAAAGTGGCCAAGCAGGAGGGCCTACCACTGATTACTGTGCTTATCCTATCATTCTACCAATCCAGAAAAAGAAATAATGGACTTATGATAAGCCATATACAACAGAAAAAAGAACAGAATAAAGAAAGAGGACGAAAACGGGGAAAACTCAGAAGTCTGAAAACCATAGCAATTTTAGTTGCACTGTTGTGAATCTTTAGAATGCTAGAAGAAGTGGTCTCTATGTAGTGGAAACAGAAAGCCAAAACCATAAATCAGGCTGAGGTCTATTTCCCACTAGATGGGGTTAAAAGTATATGGATAACATTCGAAGAGCATGGCCAAGAACCTAAAAAGTCAGAAAGATTAAAATCCCCATTAGAGGCAGCAATGACTTCAGCTCACCCTGATCTCCTCTCCAAGTGCATCATTCCAGTCCCAGTTGCTGTGGAGAGTCCCCAAGATGAGAGTTTGTTTGACTCAGGTTATCTTTCTCAGGAGGCCTCACCATAAATTCAGGCCTGTGTGTGGATTAAATGCACTTCCCTCAGCCATTCACCCTCACTTTATTCACCATGGCCAGAGAGAGTGGATTTATGAGTCTAAAAACCACATCCATTGCTGCCTCTTCAGAGCAGTTTCCTGTGACTTTATTCTCTTAAAAATGGGCTGAGAGAAGACATTACATTAGAATTTGCAATAACATCACAAAGCAGTATTCATGTAGTAGTTTGTTTATCTTGGAAATGTCTAGGAGTATAGGCCTCTTCAGATTCGAGAGGGAAAAAAAAATTGAGAACAAAAGAGTGAAAACATTTGCTTTCGATCATATTCTCCTTAGCAGAAATATTAAAAATAAGCATCCTCTCACAGAGAAATGGCAGTTTAGCCTCATTTTCTCCTGCTTTTCTTTATAAGCTTAATGAAAATTTATTATACAGCTGACTGGATAAAATATTTTGAACCGTCATTGCCAAAAGGTTAAACATAGCAGAATCAAACCTGCTCATTAGATTTCAGTGTGATAACAGTATCATTAAAAACTATCCTCCTGGGCGCCTGGGTGGCTCAGTGGTTAAGCCGCTGCCTTCGGCTCAGGTCATGATCTCAGGGTCCTGGGATTGAGTCCCGCATCGGGCTCTCTGCTCAGCAGGGAGCCTGCTTCCTCCTCTCTCTCTCTCTGCCTGCCTCTCTGCCTACTTGTGATCTCTCTCTCTCTGTCAAATAAATAAATAAATAATCTTAAAAAAAAAAAAAAAGTATT